>NW_026020221.1:10604784-10643139 GCF_900185275.1 Solanum verrucosum | reverse complement strand
AGTCTTAAAATCACTAATTCAAACTAGTCCTAAAATCCCAAAATCTAACTAGTGCTAAAATCCTAAATTCAAACTAACTAGCTATTCCTAATCCCAAATTCAAACTATTAGTCCTAAAATCTCAATAATAATTCAAATTGTAGTTAGTTCTAAAATCCGAAAATCAAACTAACTCAAAGAATACCCAAATTCAAACAACTCCTTAAATACCCTAATTCAAACTAATCTTACAATCCCAAAATAAAACTAATTAACTCAAGAAATACCCAAATTCAAACTAACCCTAACATTAAAATTTTCAATTTACTCACTAACTAATAATCCCTAATTCAAACTAACAATCAATAAACACAAAATCAATAAACTAATTACAATTACATAACTAACAAAATCAAATAGAGCTCAAATTGATTTTTTTTAATAAATAAAACCCTAGCCTTAAAGGAAAAGGAGAGAATGAGGAGAGAGGGGAAGGAGGCGGCAGCTCCGATAGGTGAGGCTTGCACCGGCAGCTCCTCATGACTCCAATCGGCAGCAGCAACAGACGGAGGGACGGCGGCGGCGGAGTGGAGAGAATGAGAAGAGAGAATGAGAAATGGGGGAAATCGCGTCTGTAAGTATCATATATTTATTGAAAAGCGACGGACAACGTCTCTAAGTCAATCACTTTTCATTAAATAGTTGACCAAAAAATTTGACCAAAAAGCGACGGACATAGAGACGTTGCCGTCGCTTATTTAAAATATTTGACCAAGAAGCGACGGACATAAAGATGTTGTCCGTCGCTTTCATAAAAAAATAATTAGTAAAATAAAATAATTCAAATGCGATGGACGGAGTGGCTATTGTTAAATTTATATATAATTATTTTTAATTAAAAGCGACGGACAATGTCTATATTTATATTAAATAAATAATTATTAATTTTATATATACTTGGCGCAAAAATTCACAAAAGAAGCGATGGACTAAGATATGTCGTCTGTCGCTTTTTGTAAAATAATTTAAAAAATAATTATTTTTATTAAAAAGTGACGGACAGTGTGGCAAATAGCGTCACCTTTTGGAGCGACGCCGTCCGTCACTTTTCTGTCCGTTGTTTTTAGCAATTTTTTAGTAGTGATAACAGAATACTCACTACATTAAATCAACATCCAACCCCATAATTGCACCCCTAGATCTTGGGGTTTTAACCACCCATCACAAAGTGTAAAGAAATTATACCTTGCTTGAAAGCAACCATGTGTATGAAATTAGCAATTACAAGCATTACCCACTTTGAATTTCAACTTCAAATTGTCAATTTCAAAAGTAAAAGTTGAAAACCCTAAAAACTAAAAGTGTTCCTTTCACATTCGGCGCATCATCGAGTACTACCTTTTGTTCGCCTTTCTGGCTTTCAGTTTTTCTCCAAGTAGTGTCACCTTTGGCGATGGTCACCTTGTTCACCCTTTGCACTCGGTGAGTCATCGTTCATCTTTTAGCCCACCGACTTGCGTCAATTAGTTCCTCTTTTAGGCGAGTTTATAACCACTGGGGGATTCACCCTTCATGTTAGGCGATCACCAATATGGAGTTTACACTTCTTTTCATGTTTTGTCCTTTCTTTTGCACATTCATCCTTGCCTTTTTCCTTACCCTTCATAGGTGCAAATCATCAAAATATCATTAGAATAGGATAAAATTAGGCATTAAGTACACAAATTATTGAGCTAACTAGGCGACAAATGAGGGTAAATCTACCACTCATTAGCATTTCCAACTTATTTTTGATAGCGTGGCATCTTTCAAAGACCCTTCAAAAGGGAAAATCTCCAGAGTAGATGTTTAGGTGCCTCAACGTCAAGGTAGGTTACAATTTCACTTCTTTTGTACTTGGCTTGGTTAGTATATTTATGTGTTGTGTAGTTTTAATTGTTAGGTAGAATTTTAGGACAGGTTGTAGGATTGCATGATTTCCTTAAGAGATATATGGTTATTTTGGATTGATTATTTTATATTTTAGCTGGAAAACCTTAGTCTAGGTTTATCCTTGATCTTGGTGTCATTTAGTATTTTAGAAATGACTTTTATATCACATGAAACTTAGGTTGTTGCATGGTGCTCTGCATTGGAATGACTGTGTGCTTATTTTATGTTTTGAGCCTTTAAATTCTTTAAAGTTATTGATTGTTGAGCCTGAGGACATGATCTTGGACTAACTGCATTTCCAGGTTAGTATGTGTATACTATGCTGGGTGTTACCTGAATGTTTGATTGATGAGTTGATGTTGTTTGGGTTGTGTATGTTTTGGCATGATTTCATACTTTTGGTTCTAGCATTTGACTTGCTATTCTTGAAACAAACCTTGGTAAGTTTATATCAAAGATTGGGAAAGGGTTTTTCATTAAATGTTTCCTACTTGTTAAGCCTAAATGTGTGGATCCTAGTTTAAAATAAGTAAAATGGGTTTATATGAAAAATACAATGTTTTCAGGGTTTTATGACTTGAAATTGTAAAATACTTGGTTTATGAGTTTGTATGCATTTTGGGTTATTTCTACGCTAATAACTCTGAGGTATCATTTGGGGAAGTCCATTGACTCGAATCCAGGCTACATTCTTCTACATGGTATGTTGTTGATAAGTCTGATATGTTATTCTGATGGCCCTTAACTTTGACATGGTTATGTTTCACCGCATCACACTTGTTGATGAGTCTGAGGTATCACTCTGGGCAACTCGAGGTATCTTCCGAGCTTCTACTTCCCTACATTCATCTCTTTCATTGAATCATCCCGGTGTTTGGTTTGTTGTGTAACATCCCGTCTTAAAAAGAACTAATTTTAGCAAGAACCAATTTGGAAAGAGCCAATTTGAGAAATTTGGCAAGTTATGCTTAAGTTGTAAGTTTTGGGTCAACTTCAAATGGCCATCACTTTAAGTACAAGATGAGTTAGGTGGCCCATACGAGTTCAAATGAAAGGTCTTGGAATCATCTTTCCAACGCCACTAAGTTTGCTAAGTTTCAAGTTCGGATGAGAGAGATATGCCCGTTTGAAGTCTGTCTGTCCAGTTAAGAAAAGCTACCCAAAATTATGAGGGGTATTTTGGTCTTTTCCTTACCCCATCGCTTAAAACATTTTTAATAAATATTTTGGGGTCAACTCTTATTTGGGTCAGTTTAACAAATCCTAAATTACGCTTAGCGTTGTAGAAGAGAGTTCAAAAAGAGAAAAAAGGAGAAAAGGAAGAACAATCAAGATTGCTTGCGAATCGAGGTGTGTAAGTTTTCAAAGTGTTGGGTTCGTTCACCCACATGCCAATCATGATTTACATATTCGAATTTCATCCCTAAGATTGAGTTTATTTGAGTTCTTGATGAATTCTTGATGAGTATCTTGAAGTTTTAGTTTTGTTCTTTGGTAATGAAGTTCTTGTTGAGTCATTGGGGTGAGAGTTGCAATTGAAGTAAGTAAATTGATAGTTTCTTGTGTGGGTTTTGCTGAGATTGTTCTGGGTTATAAGAATTTGAGAGTTTTTACCTTAGAATTTCAGTGGGTATGAGTTGAATAGAGTTTAAGAGAGGAAGAAAAGATCGGCCAGAAATAGTAGCCCAAGTCTGCGTCGCAGAGTTGCTCCCCTAAAGAATTACCCCTCTCTCTGCGTTGCGGAGAGTGCGCGGACTCCATTGTCTCAAAAATTATTTCGCCACAAAATAGTTTAATCCATCTCTGCGTTGCACCTTTGCTCCCCAAATAGCATTTTCGCTTGTTTATTATTTATCAACTATCTAGACCCCACTTAATCATTATGAGATCCTTCATAAAATAAATCATAACAATTCAATTCATAGTTCAAATTCAAGATAGAGTTAAGAGTCAAGTTTGAGAGAGTCTTTTGAGTTATTTTGAGAAGTCCTTTTACAAACTTTTAAAACTTGTTTTAAGACGTGAGTACTTGAGTTTGAGGATGAGTAAAGTTGAGTTCATTTTTCAAAATGAATATATGGGAACCAAGTATTCCCAAGAGTAAATGTTTTTAAATTTAATATGAGAGGAAACACTGATTTCCAAAAGAGTTATGAGCAATTTTGAGTACTATCTGTTTTAAGAGAAATCTTTTGAGTAATATTCTCAAACTTGAGGATGAGGAATTTTTTTTTTTTAAAACATATGAGCTAACTTCTATTTTGGGAGTAGTATTGAGCACCGATATGGGGGAGAGTTCAAACAACTCACAACCCCCATAAATTATGTAGCCAACGTGGGTAGAAAGGGTCATACTTTTTAGATGATTCCTTATTGCTTTTTAAGCATAGCTTATGGATCCACTTAGTGAGCAGTCCTATACCCCGGCAAAGTATAGGACAATTCTCACAGCAGTATCATCACATACCTCATAGTGATGGTTGTCGATTAGAGAATCTCCCAAACATAGTTTATTTTGTATTTTTACATACAAACTGAGTTATATTGTATTTTCCAATACATTGAGTTGCTATCTATTGTTTTAAAAGCGTTTCTTTATATTGCATTATTGATATTGCTTCTATATTAAAATGACATGAGATTGAGTTGAGGTTCAGTTGAGTGGAGACGAGGTAAGTTTTTTTTTTTAGTTCATGTTCAAGCTTATGTTGTGTTTTAGATTTCCCCTTGCATGCTCGTACATTCCATGTACTGACGCCATTTGGCCTGCATCTTTCATGATGCAGATACAGGTAACCAGGATCATCAACCAGCGCTTCGTTGATCCAGTCGAGTTCCAGATTTGTTTGGTGAGTCTCCTTATTTTCGGAGAATCCCTTCTTTATTTTCCAGTATTTTAGTTTGTTAGGATGATCGGGGGTCTTGTCCCGACATCCCTGATAGTACTAGAGGCTTCATAGATAGATAGTCAGTACTAGCTCATGAGTCTTTTTTTAATTCAGTTATTGATGTTTGAGACTTGAGTTGCCGCTTTGGCTAGTGAATTTTTTATTTCTAAAATATTCTGAGTTTATCTTTTGAGACAGTTGAGTAAAGTTTACTTTTAAAGTTCTTTTATTGTTAAGTAAGTCTTTCATTGAGAGTTAAGCTAGGCCAAGGGTTCTCTTGGGGCCAACAATGGTTCTCAAATGTCGAAAATGTCAAGGGTGTAGGCTCGGGGAGTGACAAACTTGGTTTCAGAGCATAGAGTTCAAGAGTCCTAGTGTGTCTATGAAGTCGTGTCTGTAGAGTCCTAGTTATCAGTGTGAAGTGTGCCACATCTATAATTAGGAGACTGCAACATTTAGGAACTATTTCACATCTTTCATACTATTTTCGTGCAATGGAGTTCAACTCTATAAAGTTTCTTTCTAATTCGTGCTTGCGCGTATCTTTCAGATCATGCCTCCACGAATAGTTGTCCCAGGTCATCCTTCTAAGAAGAATGTTGATCCTCAGGATCAAGGGGTACCCAATACACTAGAAGTGTAACCCTAATGAGAGGTCACTAATGCTGAGTTCCGAGATGCTATCCAAATGTTATGTCAAGTGGTGGCCAACCAAGCTGGTCAGCAGAGAAGGGATCGACAGGATGTGGTTGATACATCCAGGATCTGTGAGCTCTTAAGGATGAATCCTCCAGACTTCAGTAGTTCAAGGGCCACTGAGGATCCGAAAAACTTTGTGGAAGAGTTGCAGAAAGTTTTTGTGGTTATGTTGCTGATGCTGAACGAGTGGAACTAGCTGCATACCAACTGAAGGGTGTTGCTAAAGTATGGTATGACCAATGGAAGAAGAGTAGAGCTGAGGATGCACCAATTCTAAGCTGGGCTTTGTTCGAGAAAGACTTCTTGGGGCGTTTCTTTCCCCTCAAACTGAGAGAGCCAAGGCAAGATAATTCCTCACTCTTAAGTACGAATCTATGAGTGTGCATGGGTACAACTTCAAGTGCACCAAACTGTCCCATTATGATCTGAATATGGTTTCTGATATGAGGAGTATGATGAGGTTATTTGTATTTGGGTTGTCTCGTCTGTCAAGTAAGGAAGGCAAGACAATTATGTTGATAGGGGACATACACATAGCAAGGTTGATGATCCATGTGCAACAGGTTGAGGAAGATAAGTTGAGGGATAGAGAAGAGTTCTGAAACAAGAAGGCTAAGACAACAAGAAATGAGTCCGGGCAGCAAAAGAGTAATGCAAACCGGTCTTCTTTTCAACACAAGCCAAATGAACCTACTCTATCATCTGCTAGTGCACCAGCACCAAAGAACATATGTGAGTTCAAGAATCAGAATTCGCAGAACTTTAGAGCTAGACACTTGCTTAGTCTCAAGGTAGTGTGGCACAAGGAGGTAATGGGACTCCTGCATGTGCAAGTATGGTAGGAACTACTCAGGAACGTGTCGGGATGGCTCCACAGGTTGTTTCAAGTATGGTCAGAATGGTCACTTCATGAGTGAGTGCCCTAAGAATAGGCAAGGTAATGGCAGCTCATGATTCTTTTTTATCTAAGTTATTGATGTTTGAGACTTGAATTGCCACTTTAGCTAGTGAATGCTTTATTTCTAAAATATTATGAGTTTATCTTTTGAGACAGTTGAGTAAAATTTACTTTTAGATTTCTTTTATTGTTGAGTACGTCTTCCGTTGAGAGTTGAGTCAGGCCAAGGGTTCGGTTGGGGCCAACAATAGTTCTCGAGTGTTGGCCACGTTTAGGGTGTAGGCTCGGGGGATGACATGTTGTATCTGTTGTGACTGTTTAATACTTGAGTGTTTCCCTATTCACTTTCTTGTGTTGTTATTTCCTATTCCCTTGATTATTGGCTTTCATTTCTTAGAATGTATCCATTGTAATTTTAGAAATATCGTGTTTTTCTTTGTATATTTGATCTTTCTGAGCTCCGTCGACTCATGATGTCTATTGAGTACTGATTTCACGTATCAGGACACTTCATCCAATACTAAGTGCCAACAATCGTTAGTCAGTAGTATAACCCAACTAAGTGAGGTGGGTCGAATCCCATAGGGAGTGGTTTGTGTTTGAGAATCAATAGACAAGTGCGAATATGCTCAAGTCAACTATAGGAATAGAAATTTATGAATAAAAACATATCTCAAATTAAGGGTGACACAGTTGTCAAATATTAGGGGGGTTTCATTGTAATTATCAACAACAACAAATAGCATGAAAATAACAATATCGAGACGGGTTCTTGGATGTGATTCGATTATGGACTAATTTAGACAACTGGGTAATTGCAATTGATAGTAAATAGTTGTAAATTAGTGAATAAGCTAGTCTTTAATGGGGATAAACTTTATCTCGAACAATCTATCCCGAATCAAGTTGGTATCTCTCGAACACCAACAAGCAATCAATTAAGAACAACCTACGCTTTAGTCCATTCACTCTCTTGAGCTGAATGTGTGGAAGAGGTTTATGATTCACTCTCTCGAGCTGAACCCATAACAACCCAATACACACAGATCATCATTTCAATAACCTTGGTTTTAAAACATCTCTCTCGAGCAAGCCAAAAATACGAAGTTAGGATTGCATTTGCAACTACAACCCATTAATTTCAACCACAATTATTGAATGAAATCACTTCTAAACATCATTTACACTAACAATTAACAATATCCAGCAGTTAATTAACCCATAATCACACCCCAAGAATTGGGGTTTTAGCTAGACATCATAAAAAGGTAGAAATTGTACCAAATTGTGTTTTCCATCAACTGGGTAAAATTAATATTGTTTTACAGAGGTCTAAGTTGAAGAATATTCAAGACTCACTTCCAATTTCTCAAAAATAGAAATCTTCAAAGCAAGGAAAATATTGTCTCAATACTCTCAGTTCAAAACTCTAAAAAAATATGAAAAATTGATTCAATAATGAAACTTCTTCAAACATCGATACTAAACTAAACATTCAAAAATGTATTTATAGTCGCCAAAAATATTCTGCGAAGGACCATTCGGTGTAGTAAGTTTGGATCGCCAATCCACTCGGCGATCCACCCGTTGGTCAATTCCATCGCTTTTTTGCTTTGACCTTCAGTATCTTTGAGTTCTGTAACTTTGGGCGATCTAACACTGCATCGCGGAACTGTTCAGCGACATGCCGACTGCTCTTTCTATCGCCGACTTGATTTTCTCCTTCAGAGCTTGGCGCACTGGAACTTTTGGAGAGATCATGGCCAGTCGGTGACTCGCCCAATGGGTTAGGCGGATCATCAGGCCTTCTTTTCTTTGTTCTTTTAGCTGCCTTGTTCCTTTTTGCTCATTAGTGTCCATGCTTTGTTCCTCAAACCAAATACCTGAAAATTAAGGATTTACATCAGTTATTGGTACAAAATACACATTTGAGGACACTAAATCTATTAAAATAAAGCCCAAATGAGTTCAAATGTAGATTAATCAAGTACCCCGTAATTTAGTACTCATACTACATTTCTGCATCTTTTTCTGGCGGAACTTCCGGTACGTGCCACTCTCACTTAGCATTGAATCTCTCGTGATTGTCACAGACTCGGATCATGGTGAGCTCCTAGAGTCTAGAAACTTGTTGCTTTCTCCATTTTTTACTGGCTTGTATTTTGCATTTTGATTAGTTAGTTCTCTTTTACATATAACATTTCTATACTTAGTTCTTCTTGTACCGGTGACACCAGGTCCGGAGATTTGATTCGTATGTTTCTTTGTCGTTCTTAGTCGTTTTAAGGCATTTTTTGTATATTGTGTATCATATTTATTTTTCTATTCTATGGCCCTATTTTGTATCTTTATTCTTGTTTCCGCTTGTTATTTATCGTTATATTCTTATCTTTCGTAAAATTTGGTTTTTTGGTTTGCCTACTGAGGGGTTATGGCAAGCGTCATCACTGTCCGATTTTGGGTCATGACATAGACTTTGCTTAGTTTCGTGTGTATGATATGATATGTATGATCTCAAACAAAAAGGTACATAAAATTATCTTTGACTTCTCCTTTGTCGCTAATCTCATTCACTCTAAAATAGAAAAATATATTTATTGTGCATTAACTGCAAAGTAAATGTGGATATGCCTGGTAGGTAGAGACCCTTTTAAGTTTCTCTATATAATTTGCGAAATTGGTTCACTTTTCTTCATCCCAGCCTTTGATTTATAATTTCTTACGCATTAAAACGTTCTTTTTGCTAATCGACTTCCTCCATAAGTCAGCCCCCTCTTTGGATTCTTTTTTCCATCTCTGCTTTTGAAGAAAACATCATCAGTTTCTCTTATAAGCTCATTTTTTTTTTTTTCATTTAACTAGATATCATTATATATAGATCTAAAATGGGGGATGATGATCGGGATATAGGTGGTATAGTAAGAAGTTGTAATATTAGTAGACCTAACAATGTTGTAACTCCTAATTTAGATTTGAAGGTATCTCCAAATGATGTTTGGAATTCTTCTGACAAATATTTAGCTCCTGACATGACTAGTTTTAATGGTTTATCTGAAATTTTTTCTTTAGATTTTCCAATTGCTCGTCGGGAAAATTCATATGATCAGGTTATTATCATGAACCAAAATATTAACCAGCAATTGTACTTGCATTCCATTCAACCAGTTCAATTTATCCAACAAATCATTGTTCCTCAATCACGAACATCGGTAGCGTGTGTGGCACCAACAACTACAACACCACATGAATGGATTAATCTACAACAACTCGATATAGGGGCTAACATTTATCCTAATTTCAATTTTTCCATGATGACTCCTTTGACCCAAACTAGAACAAGGTAACCACTCATTTCATTACATTTTATGTGTGTATGTTCTAAATTTTGACTTTAGTACTTCTGATTTGAAATCAGGAACAATCAGTCGATAAGGCTTACCTATGAATTGTTGCAAGAGGAACTCAAAAATGACATATGGACATGGCGCAAGTATGGTCAGAAGCATATCAAAGGTTCCCCATTTCCGAGGTCTGCTTTTTTACCTTTTTTTACATGTCATAAAAAGTTATGTTCCCTTCCGTTCTCAATTATCATAACAAAAAGTAGTAAAAATTATTAATGGTGTATACACATAATATTTCACTAAACCTGATTATTATTTTGTGTATATTCCATAACAGGAATTACTATAAGTGTAGTACATCAAAACACTGCGAAGCAAAGAAACAAATTGAGAAAAGCCCAAAGGATGAGAACATTTTCTTGGTATCCTGTTCGGGTGAACACAATCATGATCCCCCCATGAACCGTAGATATCTTGCTAGTTGCAACGGTAATTCCAAATTTAAGCTTCCAAAAGGCATAAATATTTTGCCCAAAGCATCAATCTTGAATGCATCAACATCCTCGTCCAAGCGTGTTAAGGATTCAAGAGTTGTTGCTTCTCCAATTATCGCAACTAATCCTCCACTTGAAATCGGGAGCAAAAACAAAATGGTTGTTGAGATCGTGCAGAACAAAGGTAATGGTAAAGAAAAGGTGGACATGAATGAAGATATTTTCATGGGTTTTGACCAACTACAAGGAGTTACTACTTCCACCTAATATAGGCGGAAAATAACTAGAGAAATTGAGGTGTCTCCTCTCTCCAGCAAATCTATATGTCGACATATGTGGTCTTCTAGTCATGCTTCTATTTTAGGTTTTTAGTGTGGGAAGTCAAGAATTATAGTTTTATAGTTTTCTATGATTAACCATTTACATCATAGAAAAATGGATTTTTTTAGTATAATTATTTTCTATTGTTCTTCAATTCAGGAATCTAGTCCTTGTAGTAAGTTGTTATTCCGTTTTCTCAAATAGTTCTCTCTTTAAGAAATCCCATTTGAGTTAATTTTAAATTAAATTATATAGAGTAGTAAATTATCATTGTTCAATAAGAGATCTTCATTTTTTCACAAATGAAGATCTCTTGTAAAACGAACATAAAATAATTGAGCTAGAAAATTATATATATATAGAAGAGCCATGAGAAGGACGACCAATGACATTTTAGTAATTTTAACATCATTTCACGGCAAAATAATAATTGTATAATTAATGTTCAAAATGAAAATCTAGAAGAATCCATACATGTCTTAACTTTTGTTATGGGCCCATAAGGATGTTATTGTAATTTTGTTAAAATGAAGAGTTTCTATATATAGAAGAGCCATGAGAATGACGACCAATGACATTTTGGTAATTTTAACATCATTTCACGGCAAAATAATAATTGTAATAATTAATGTTCAAAATGAAAATCTAGAAGAATCCATACATGTCTTAACTTTTGTTATGGGCCCATAAGGATATTATTGTAATTTTGTTAAAATGAAGAGTTTCTACTATTTAACTTCTTACTTACAATAATAAATGCTTAGCTTGTTTTGACATATTTTTGAAAGAAAATTTTGAACTAATTAAAATAAAATGTGTTTGAATAGTTAATATTTTGTTCCCAGAAATACTGTAAAGGACTATTGCGTAAACATATTTTTAATATTATGTTACATAATATGACCACTAAATTCGTATCTTGATTATTAAAATAGTCTTTAAAATGACGTATCAGTATTTTCTTTATTAATTTGAAGAAAATATCAAATTTTGTGACTAAAAGAATGAACAATGTTTGACTATCAAGAAATCAATAATTTGATATTGTATTCATCGAAAGATTAAAAAATATAAAATTTTCATTTCTATAATTTCTTAATATCAAATATGATAAACTATTTAACAGAGAAAATTTGACAAAGAAAACGTTTAATACTCAAATTCTAATGAATATTAAAATTCAAACTAAAGAAAATTGAGTAGTTAAAAAATAAATAAGAACAGCAAAAAAGAATGTCAATAGAAAAAGACTTTGTTGAGAAATATAGAGGAAGGCTCAATCATCAACATTTTATATATTCCTCGAACATGAAATGCTTTAACTCATAATCTAACAGTGCTACACAAGACTCAACGTATTCATGCAAGGATCAATTGTACACTCAAAGATTCAAGTTGTGACTCACCATTACCAAAGATTCTCAAGCTCACTTTACTTGCTTCAAATGCAAGTTCAAGTTCAACAAAGGTACTCAAATGCCTTCACACAAAAAGTGATCCCATATTCACACACAATGATTCAACAATTTATAGTTCTGGAATCACTATCGACACTCACACTAAAAAAGATAAACACGATGCATAATTTTACTCATAGGTTTGCCCTTATTTTCCAACCAACAATTGTTTCAGCTCACTCAAGATCAAAAAGGTCTTTTCAAGGCTTGTAACGGGGCTGAGTGTAAAGGTATGGTCATTTACGATCAGTGACTTCTATCCTCATGAAATGTGGTTGTCACGACCCACACCGTTGTGATTGGCACCCACACTAACACTCCGGTGGGAGAACCACTACTACAACCCAAACCAAGCAAGTAATCCAAAAACTAAGGAATTTAACATAGGAAAACAAAAATAAATACTAAACGAAAGTTCTCATAATTTCAACAAAAGATCTAATACTAACAATGCGGAAGATAAACCTAGAACCTAAAAGTCAATGTACAAAAACATCTACCAATGATCCAAGTCTAAACAAGAAGATACTAATGAACTAATCAACTAACTAAAACAATTGTCTAAGTCCGGAAATGATGGACATAGACGAAACATAATTCCATGGCAGCCCGGACGAATTGGCTCACCCTTGAATTCGATGTGACGATCACTGATCTTCTAAGCGAGGTCTGTCAATAGTCGCGTGAAGATGCTCTGTACTCAACAAAAATAAGAGCAAGTGCAGAAGCAGTACACAACCACAATGTACTAGTAGGATCACACAGCTATCCTACTAGTGCAACATGAACAAGTCAAACAGCATTATAATCACAAACATATATATCAACATTTACAACATTATCAGCATGAAGAATCAACAACGCATTTCACATATTACATCACCTTATTAGTCCTCTCATGGAACCTAATTCAATGGTCCTCTTAAGGAACCCAAACCCAAATAGTTAGCTTGCCGGAACGTGGCAATCCGATCCCATATTTATTCTGGAACGTGGCAACTAATCCCATAATTATGCCGGAACATGGCAATCCGATCCAATAGTTATGCCAGAACGTGGCAACCGATCTCATTCACACACCACAATCACAATCACAAGTACATCATCAAGATCATATAATTAAGTCATGATTTCATGACAATGATAATTAATCTATCTCATTTACAACAAGCATGATCATCATTGCAACATTCATACATATACAAGCATCATAATGAAGCAAGAACAATTATACATCACACAAACATAGAATCACAGCCATCACCTACCTCGAAACAAGCTCAAAACCCTAAGAAACTTGATCCTTCCCTTTTCGAATTCGCTTCGCTTGTTCTTGGTCCACAAACAATCATAATAACGCGGGAATCAACAAACAATCGCTAATTTCCCAAAACTATAACAATTCTATGAATCCTAGATCAATCCCATGATCCCAATTAACCAATTTAGGGTTGTTTTCACCATAGAATATACATCAAAATCCTCCCCCATCAATATTGACCCATTCTATTACATTCTACGGATCGAATAACAGATTCGGGGAGTGAAAAGCTTACCTTTAGCCTCAAGAATGGTGAAAAACGAGTAGAAATCGTCTGGGGGTCATTCCTTCGCTTTAAAAGTCAAAAAGTGCCAAATAAGGTTGTTTAAGGGTTTATTAACGATATTAAGTCGCGTCTGGCCCGTCACAGCGGCCCTCACCCTTCTGTAGCAGCGGCGCTAGAGTGACCCACGTGCCCGCCAATGCGACATTTTTGAACCAGTGACTATTCGTCTTCTACCTACGATTTTAAGTCTCATCGTACCCTCCACAACACCCCATATCCCGCTGTAGCGGCCCCGCTAGAGCGGCCACACTCCCGCCAAGGCGGAACAAACTGAACCAGAGAGCTAATTAAAGGAATTCTAAAGACCTAACTCACAACACTCCTCTACTTACCCAAATTCAATTCTGTAAAGTCTTACGAATTCCTTAACGAGTTATCTAACTATCCATGCAATCAAAGTCATAAATGATCCACCTGATTGCTACCAGAATTCCCGACACCTTGGTGACTCTGATTTCCTCCAAATCTGGATAAGGTTGGAAAAATCCAAATACTACAAAAATGTTTTTCCGGCCCCAATTTCCCTCCGTTGGCATTTCTATAACGATGAGAACAGATCGTTAGAGTAGATACCAATTTACCCATCACTCGTCCTCGAGTGACAAAACTTAGGAAAAGTAGGGTACGGGAAGAGCGAAGTAGTACCTGAATCAGCGAACAATTGAGGATATTTGTCTTGCATATCCTTCTCGTTTCCCCAACTAGCTTCCTCAACTTGACGATGCTTCCATTGAACTTTCACGGACTTAATCTCCTTGGTTCTCAACTTACACACATCACGATCAAGAATAACAATCCATTCCTCCTCATATTGGAGGTCTTTATCTAGCACGATTGAGTCCCACTTAATGATATAATCCCCGTCACCATGATATCTATTCAACATAGACACATGAAATGCCGGATGAACACCAGATATATTAGGGGAAAGAGCCAATCTATATGCCACCGGCCTTACACATTCAAGAACCTCAAAGGGACCAATATACCACAGACTTAACTTACCCTTCTTACCAAATCTCATCACCCCTTTCATGGGTGATACCTTAAGGAGAACGTTTTCACCAGTCTAAAATTCCATGTCTCTTACCTTATGATCTGCATACTTCTTCAGTCTACTCGGGGCTGTTAGAAGTTTAGCTTTAATACTCCTCACCTTTTCTTGAGCATCATTCACTAAATTCACCCCCAAAGGTTTCACATCTCCAGCCTCAAACCAACCTATGGGTGATCTACATCCCCTCCCATATAATGCCTCAAATGGTGCCATATCAATGCTAGAGTGATAACTATTAATATAGGAGAACTCACACAAAGGTAAGAATTTATCCCAATGCCCTCCAAAATCAATCACATATGCTCTCAACATGTCTTCCAACACTTGAATAGTCCTCTCAGATTGTCCATACGTTTGTGGATGAAAAGCTGTACTAAAAGTGAGTTGTGTGCCCAATTCATCATGCAATTTTCTCCAAAATTTGGAGGTGAATAGGGTACCACGATCTGAGATGATAGAACAGGTCACACCATGCAGCCTCACTATCTCTTTCACATAAATCTTAGCCAATTGTTTAGCATTATAGTCTATTCTTACCGGAATAAAATTGTCTGACTTGGTCAATCTAGTCACGCCCCGAGCCTACACCTTGGGCGGGACTGGCACTCGAAGACCATTGTTATCCCTAAGCGAACCGTTGGCCTAACTTACTTAACTTAGCAGAAGACAATATGCATATTAATAAAGATCAATAGCACTTAACTGAACTGAATACTAAATCCACACGCAAAGCTCGAACGTTTTTTGGCGATTCTTGATTTCTCTTTTCTTTTCTCCTCCTTTCTCTTTTCTCCAAGCCCTAGCGTGAACTCTAACTTTTCTAAACTGACTAAAATCTTGTATTACCCCAATTAACCCCTAAAAATGAATTAGAATAATTAGGTAAGGAAAAAACTAATTTACACTTCCAAAACCCGGATTAGACTTTCCTTAATCCAACAGCCCAACTTCCAAAGGGAATAACTTACTCATACAAACTCGGAATCGAGCAAACTTGGCGGTGTTGGAAAGATCATTTCAAGAGCTTTCCAACCATATCTAGAACTACAACTAACTCATCCTGGTATAGGAGTTATGATCATTTGAAGTTGACCAAAAACTCATTTTTTTACTTAAAATTTCCAGATTTCCTCATTCTTTCCAAAAGTAACTATTTCCATATTTTAAACTTCCTTCTAGTTCATTCTTTCCAAAACGATAAACTCGCTCCTGGATCTAGAAAGCATAAACAATAAAGTCAAAGACTTGGATCATACCTGTGACAACATCTGGCGAATCATCTTGCTCTTGGCGACTGTAGATAGCATACAGACGGTTTGTTCCTCCTCCAGTACTGGAAGCAGCCCTTCTAGGTGCAGCTCTGTTTGGTGAAGCAACTGAAGAAGAATGGGCTCTATTGCCCCCATTACCATTACCTTTCTTGTTCTTTGGACACTCTCACATAAAATGCCCATTCTGACCACACTTGAAACAACCAGTAGAGTCCTCACGACAAGTACCTAAGTGGTTCCTACCATACTTGGTGCATGTAGGAGGCTTATTACCCCCTTTTCGCCACACTACCCTTAGAATAAGCAGGTTTAGCTCTGGAATTCTGACTATTGTACTCACATTTGTTCCTAGGTGCAGGTGCACTAGCAGATGATGGAGCAGGTCCTTTCTGTTTCTGTTGGAAAGATGACCGGTTGGCATTACTCTTCTATTGCCCGGACTCGTTCCCTGTCTTAGCTCTCTTGTTCTTGAACTCTTCTCTATCTCTCAGCTTCTCTTCCTCTAACTGTTGCACATAGACCATCAACCTCGAAATGTCCATGTCCCTAATAAGCATTGCTTCCCTACCTTCCTTACTTGACAGACAAGACAACCCATTAACAAACAAGCTCATTCTACTCCTCATGTCTGTAACCATCTCCGAAGCATAACAACATAATTGGGTGAAATTCAACCCGTATTCATGAACACTTAGCAACTCCTATTTAAGGGTAAGAAATTCTCGTACCTTAGCCTCCTTCAGTTCTCGGGGAAAGAAACGCCCCAAGAAAGCCTCTTCAAAACAAGCTTAACAGCAGGTGGTGCATCCTCAGCTCTACCCCCTTTTAACTGTTCAAACCAAGTCCTAGCAACACTTTTCATCTGATATACAACTAGCTCAACTCTCACATTATCTGTAATATGCATCACATCGAACACCTTTTTCAGTTCCTCAATGAAGTTTTGTGGATCCTCTGCAGTGCTTGAACCAGTGAAACTTGGGGGATTCATCCTCAAGAACTCACGAATCCTTGAAGTGTCAGCCTCTTCTTGTCGAGCTCCGCTCTGCTGACCAGCTTGGTCGATCACAATTTGACTGAGAAACCTTATAGTCTCTTTGAACTCAACATTAGTAACTTCTCCTTGCGGTTGCACTTCATGTACATTGGGTAACTCTTTTTCCTCAACATTCCTCCTAGCTGGATGACCTCTGACTGCTCTTCGTGGAGGCATGATTATCTGAAAGCACGCGCAGGCATGAATTAGAGGGAAACTTTTTAGAGATAAACTCTAACGCACAAAATGAGTGTGAAAGAAGTGAATGAATTCCTACATATTGCAGCTTCCTAATTATATATGTGGCGCACTTCACACCGATAACTAGGACTCTACAAACACTACTTCATAGACTCCCTAGGACTCTTGAACTCTGTGCTCTGATACCAAGTTTGTCACGCCTCGAGCCTACACCCTGGGCGGGAATGGCACTCGAAGACCATTGTTGGCCCCAAGAAAACCCTTGGCCTGACTTACTTAACTTAGCGGAAGACAATATGCATATTAATAAAGATCAATATCACTTAACTGAACATAAAACTAAAATAACTGAGAATGCTTAAAGGTTAAATATTCAACTTGGCCAAAAGTGGCAACCCAAGTCTTAACAATAAGAAATGATAATGAAAAGAGTCAAAGGACCAACATCTGACTGTCTATGAAGCCTCTAAAACAACTAAGATGGATGTTGGGATGAACCCCATAACATCCTAATGAACTAACTAGAAAGCAATAAAAATAGATCATTCGAAATGCAAAGAGGCTCACCAACTGACTCTGAACTGCTCACTGGATCAACGGTGCGCTGGAATGTCGATCCTAGTTACCTGTGTCTACATCATAAGATGATGCAGGCCGACTGGCATCAGTACATTGAATGTACGAGTATGAGAGTTGGAATGCTAAAACAACATAGGCTTTAAAGGGAATCTGAAAGAAACACTTACCTTGGGTCTTCTTAACTCATGAATACTTAACTGAACTCATTTCAATATAAAGCAGTTTAAAACAAGTGCAATATAAAGAATTTTTTTTTAAAAACATGATGTCAACTCTGTGTATATACAAGGATACAACATAACTCTGAAATGTATTTAAAAATACAATAACTTTTGTGTGGAGTTTCTCTAACCGACAACCATCATATAAGAGCTATAGTGATGATACAGTGATCTACCTCACGCTGCCAGCGCATCCTATTCCCGGTCAGAGGTATAAGACCTGAACTACTAAGTGGATCCATTAGTTTATTGTGAAAAGGGTTCATCTAAAAAGTATGACCCTTTTCTACCCATGGTGGCTACATGGTTTTATGGAGATGTGAGTTATCTGAACTCATGCTCGCCCCCAATTCGGTGCTCAATACTTCTCCCAAAATATAGTAGCTCTTATGTTTAAAAACATACTTCTTCTGTGATTTGAGATTAGTTCTCAAAAAGTTATCAAAGGCTATCTTGGAAATCAAAATTTCCCCTCTTGCTTCATTTAGAAAACAACTACTTTTTTCTGAAAACTAGCCCAAAAGCTCTTTGGAAATCTTAGTTTTCGTTTTTATTTAAATGTAAAAACATTTTTAAATCTCTTTGAGAATACATAGTCCCCATATACTTCTTTGAAGAAAAGAACTTCAACTTTACATCTTTACTGAACTCAAAACTTAAGTCTTAAAACAAATTTAAAACATTTGTGAAAGACTCTTGGAAAACTTTAAGAACTTATCTTAACTTGACTATTAACTGATCTTCACTTGACTCTTAACTTATCTTTGAATTGAATTATGGATTCAAGGATTAAGATTTGGGATAGAAAGGATCACATGATGTTTAGGAATGATCTTAAATAGCTAAACATGAGAAAAGTCCCGAAAACACCATTTTGGAACAAGTCCGCGACGCGGAGGTGTTTTAAATAATTACTCGTGAAATTGAATTTTGAGACAGAGGAGTCCACGTCTTAACCGCGACGCGGAGAAACTTTTTGGTCACTGGAGGATCAAGTCCGCGACGCGGACTTGCGTGCCAGATCACGCTCGACTTTTTCCTTCTCTGTTTTACAGCCCCAATTCGCCTAACCTCGAATATTTTTCTCAAATTCATTTTAGATTCCAATACCCAGCATATGTACTCAAGAACCTAACTCAAAACAACCCTATAATTCGACTCAAAGATCTCAGAAACTCCTCAATTCATCCCAATTCTAGAACAACATTCAGATTCAAGAATACATGTCAAGAACATCAACTTTCAAACTCTTTTAGGACAATTTTTTTTTAACTAAATATGCTTGGAGTGTGGGTGAACAAACCCAATGCTATGAAAGACTCACATACCTGGTAGAAGTAAACCCTTGGCGAAAATACCAACTTTCTTGATCGATCTTGATGAATTGCCCTTTCCTCCTTCTTCTTTCTCCTTAGCCCTTAAAATTCCGGATTGGACATTTCCTTAATCCAACAACCCAACTTCCAAAGGGCATAACTCACTCATACAAACTCAGAATCGCGTAAACTTAGCGGCGTTGGAAAGATCATTCCAAGATCTGTCCAACCATATCAGGAACTACACCTAACTCATCCTGATCTAGGAGTATTGATCATTTGAAGTTGACCAAAAAATCATTTTTTTACTTAAAAATTTCCAGATTTCCTCATTCTTTCCAAAAGTAACTATTTCCAGATTTTAAACTTCCTTCTTGTTCTTTCTAGTTGTGAGATGTCACAAATCTATCCACCACTACCCAAATAGAATCGAATTTCCCCAAAGTCTTGGGAAGCCAACCACAAAATCCATAGCTATTCTTTCCCACTTCCATTCCGGAATTGGCATTTTTTGAAGTAAACCTGCAGGCTTTTGATGCCATACTTCACTAGCCACAAACTGCGCTATATATTTCTTCATGCCCGACTACCAATAAATTCATTTCAGATCTCTATACATCTTGGTCACACTCGGATGAATAGAATATCGCGAACCATGATATTCTGCCAATAATTTTTGAATCAAGTCATCAACTCGAGGAACACAAATCCTCCCTTTAACACCGAATACACCATCCGCATCAAGAGTGGTCTCTTGTGTCTTACCGTTTGCCATATTCTCCTTGAGTTCGTTCAAATTTTTACCCTCAAATTGTTTGGCCTTGATCTCCTCAAAGAACGTGGCCTTAGCTTCAATGCTAGCTAACTCCCCGTCTCTTTCAGAGATGCCCAACTGCATGAATTTAGACTCTAAGGTCTGAATTTCTTTGGCCAAAGGTCGCTTGGTTATACTCAAGTAAGCTAAGCTACCCATACTTACCGTTTTTCGACTAAAAGCGTCTGCCACAACATTAGCCTTACACATGCTGTCTCAAAGCTACCCGGATGGTATTGAATGGTCATATCATAATCCTTGAGTAACTCCATCCATCTTCGCTGTATCAAATTCAGATCCTTTTGAGTGAACACATGCTGCAAACTACGATGATCAGTAAACACTTCACACTTCACACCATAAAGATAATGTCGCCAGATCTTAAGGGCAAACACTACTACTGCCAATTCTAAATCATGTGTTGGTAATTCCTCTCATGCACCTTCAATTAACGCGAGGCATAAGCTATAACGTTCTTATCCTGCATCAACACAACACCCACACCAGAATGTGAAGCATCACAATACACAATAAAATCATTTCCTTCAACCGGTAATGCTAGGATAGGTTCGGTGTTCAAGAGATTCTTGAGCTTTTGAAAGCTCTCTTCACACTTTTCAGTCCATTCAAATTGTATCTCCTTTTTGGTCAAGTTAGTCAAGTGAGTAGCAATTGAAGCAAAATTCTTAACAAATCGATGATAATAGCTAGCGAGTCCTACAAAACTCCTAACTTCCGTTACAGAACTAGGCCGGACCAATTCATAACCGTCTCGATCTTTTGAGGATCCATCATTATCCCTTCTTTTGAAACTACATGTCCCAAAAATGCAATCGATTTCAACCAAAATTCACACTTCAAAAATTTATCATACAACTTTTGCTTCCCAAGAACACCCAAAACAGTACGAAGATGGTTGGCATGCTCTTCGTCATTTTTTGAATAAACCAAAATATCATCAATAAAGACTATCACAAAAGAATCAAGAAATGGCTTGAACATGCCATTCATCAAACTCATGAAAGTTACAGGCACATTGGTCAAACCAAAAGACATAACCAAAAAATCATAGTGCCTATATCAAGTTTTAAACGCTGTCTTAGGCACATCTTCCGGTCTAATTTTTAATTAATGGTAACCGGATCTTAGAGAAAATCGCTGCCCATTGCAATTGGACAAAAAGGTCACCTATTCGAGGCAAGGGATACTTGTTTCGAATAGTGACTCTATTTTATTGCCGATAATCTATACACATTCTCATACTACCATCCTTTTTCTTAACAAACAAAACTGGAGCACCCCATGGGGAAGCACTAGGGAGAATAAATCCCTTATCAAGAAGCTCTTGGATTTGAGCCTTAAGCTCTCTTAATTCCGCCGGAGTCATGCGATATGGAGGGATAGAAATGGGGTACGTACCAGGCTCTAAATCTATGCAAAAATCTATATCCCTATTCCAAGGCATACCAGGCAAATCATTTGGAAACACTTCACTAAATTCAAACACTACAGGAATAAACCCAATGGATGGAGTCTCAATCTCAACATCTCTAATATGAGCCAAATAAGCAAAACAACCCTGCTCCACTTATTTACTATCCCGAATGGAGGATATAATCTTAGCTTGCTTAGGCTTGTACACCCCTTCCCACTCTAATTTTTCCCTTCCCAGAATTTCTAGAGTTACATACTTAGTATTACAATTAAGCACAACATAATAGGGTGACAACCAAGTCATGCCTAAGATTATGTCAAAGTCAATCATATCCAAAATCACCAAATCAGCCCAAGTCTGAAAACCCATAAACAAAACAGGATAAACACGATAGACATGGGTGACTATGACTGACTCTCCAACAGGGGTAGAAACACAAATGGGGGCATCAAGTACATCACAAATCATATCAAACTCGGAGGCAAATCGCACAGATACATAAGAATAGGTAGAACCCATATCAAATAACACATTACCCATCCGGTCGTAGACAAGAATAGTACCTGTGATCACTGCGTCAGATGCCTATGCCTCATTCTTGCTCGGAAAAGCATAACATTGAGCTCTATCGTCAAGATGAGCCACCTCTCTGCCTGGTTGGGCGTTACCCCAACCTCCATTACCATTTCCATTTCCTGTGCCTCCACGACCTTGCTGATGACCTCCTCACCCACCTTGCGGATGCCCTCTACTATTATTTCCATTCCCCGTGGGTATAACTGCTCTAGAAGGCCACTGCGCGAGCTCAAACACACGCGGATGGGAACAATCTTTCCTCATGTGCCCAAGTTCACCACAGTTGTAGCAAATATGATCACAAGATGGTCTGTTGCCTGTCGCAGGCACGACACTATGACTATCCTGATAATTTTAAGATGGAGTTCCCAAATAGTTACCTGTAGAAGCGGGCATAGCAAACTGAATTGGCTTGACTGCAAGTGTTGGCCTTCCAGACCCTTTAGAGTAAGAGCCTTGAAAGCTATCTGAATTCTTTGCCCATTTTGCCTGAGCCTTAGCTTGACCGTCTCGCCTAACCCCCTCCACTTTCTTAACATAATCTGTCACCTTATTAAAATTCCTCCCTGCAGAAGTCATATGAACAAATAATACTTGCAACTCAGAATTCAAACCTCTAATAAATAACCGGATCCTATCCTCCTCAATAGGAACCAATTGTGTAGCATATCTGGATAAAGCATGGAACTTGGCCTCATAAACAGCCACAGACATATCACCTTGCTCTAGAGCCATAAACTCATCCTTCTTGCAATCCCTCAAAGTTCTGGGCACATACTTCTCTAGAAACAGAGCATGAAATTAGGTCCAAGTAAGCGGAGGTAAAGTAGAAGATCTGCACTCCATGTAAGCTCTCCACTACTGGTTGGCCTCACTTTGAGGTTGGAAGTCACGAACTCAACCCCATGTTGGTCAACAATACCCAATTTATGCAGCCTCTTATAACAGTCTAAGATAAACCCATAAGCATCTTCAGTCTCAGAATCAAGAAATACCAGAGGCTTAAGCTTTAGAAACTTAGTCAATATATCATGCTCGTTCCCAGTCATAAAAGAACCCAACAAAGGATGGAAGAAAACATCAGTATCTACATTTCCACCCGTCTTAGGCGCAGTGCTAGCAACAGGGGGAATAGCGGGAGCTTGAGTTACTTGAGCGGATGGAAGCACTCCAGGACCAGCCAACCCTTTCAAGAATGCCATAATCTGTTGAGCTAACATCGGGTCGATGAGAGGAACAACCACAGTCTCCACTAGCACCTCTTCCTCCTGTCCATTTTCCTCAACCTCTTCAACCTCAATATCCTCTTCTATCTCCTCATTATGCACATGAGGGTTATTATTCACATGAACATTCCCAACAAGTACTTCATTTTCAGCATGCGCTACTCTTCCACGGCCTCTACCTCTAGCTCTTCCTCTACCTCTACCTCGACCGCAACCTCTTGCTGCAGATTCCTCAGCTGGAGCATTGACAAGAGCTACGGGCCTAACATAATTATACCTAGTATTAACCATCTGCGGACAGAAGAGTGAAGGAGGTTATATACAAATTTGAATAAATAGCTACCAATTGGAATCAAGTCATAGCACGAAAGGAGACAAGAGAAAAATAGAGATTTTCTAAAGTCCTATAGCCTCTCGAAGAAAAGTAAAGGCGTCCCGTACCATTCCATGAGACACTATTAGACTCGTTTCGGTACATCGAGATCAATTAACCTAGGTTGATACCAACTTTTTCACGACCCAGACAGTCGTGATTGACACCCATACTAACACTCCAGTGGGAGAACCACTACTACAACCCAAACCAAGCAACTAATCTAAAAACTAAGGCATTTAACATAGGAAAACAAAAATAAATGCTAAACGAAAGTTCTCATAACTTCAACGAAGGATCTAATAACTAACAATGCAAAAGATAGACCTAGAACCTGAAAGTCAATGTATCAAAACATCTAACAATGATCCAAGTCTAAACAAAAAGATACTAATGAACTAATCAACTAACTAAAATAATTGTCTAAGTCTGGAAATGATGGACATAGACGAAAGAGAATTTCATGGCTGCCCGGACGAATTGGCTCACCCTTGAATTCGAAGTGAGGATCCCTGATCTTCTAAGCGAGGTCTGTCAATTGTCGCGTGAAGATGCCTTGTACTCAACAAAAATAAGAGCAATTGCAGAATCAGTACTTAACCACAATGTACTGGTAGGATCACGCGGCTATCCTACTAGTGCAACATAAACAAGTCAAACAACATTATAATCACAAGCATACATATCAACATTTACAACATTATCAACATGAAGAATCAACAACACACTTCACATATTACATCACTTCATTGGTCCTCTCATGGAACCCAATTCAATGGTCTTCTCACGGAACCCAAACCCAAATAGTTAGCTTGTCGGAACGTGGCAATCCGATCCCATATTTATGCCAAAATGTGGCAACCGATCCCATAATTATACAAGAACATGACAATCTGATCTAATAGTTATGCCGGAACGTGGCAATCCGATCTAAGTTAATTATGCCGGAACGTGGCAATCGATCCCATTCACACACCACAATATGCCGGAACGTGGCAATCGATCCCATTCACACACCACAATCACAATCACAAGTACATCATCAAAATCATACAATTAAGTCATGATTTCATGGCCATGATAATTAATCTATCTCATATACAAAAGGCGTGATCAACATTGCAACATTCATACATATACAAGTATCATAATGAAGCAAGAAAAGGCATACATCATACAAACATAGAATCATAACCATCACCTACCTCGAAACAAGCTTAAAACCTTAAGAAACTTGATCCTTCCCTTTCTGGATTCGTTCCGCTTGTTCCTGGTCTACAAACAATCACAATAACACGGGAATCAACAATCGCTAATTACCTGAAACTATAACAATTCTATGAACTGTAGATCAAATCCATGATCCCAACTAACCAATTTAGGGTTGTTTTCACCATAGAATATATACCAAAACCCTGCCCCCATCAATATTGACCTATTCTATTATGTTCTACAGATCGAATAATGGATTTAGGAAGTGAAAAACTTACTTTTAGCCTCAAGAATGGTGAAAAACGAGTAGAAATTATTGCTAGCCCTGCTCGTTCTCCTTCTCTTACTCTTAGAAGTAGAGCCTTGTTTGACCAAAAGAAGGTGAAAGGGGGGATCCATAGGAAGTATGTCATCAACATCAAAAAGTGGCACTCCCACTCGCTTGCATAGCGTAGTAATGAGACCCGATAGGAAGAAAGCCTTTTTGTTACCCCGGTTATACATCTTCCAATCTGAAATGACTTGTGCCCCCACACTTAACTGGATGCCCTGTATAGCGCACGCCACCACCAAGGCCCGGGGAAAGGTCACGTCGGTGCGGTTGCCCGACGGACGGATCCTCCTAGTCACCAAGTGTAGCCACATCTTAGGATCGGGTGATCAATCAATGCTAGTAATGCCCTCCGTAGTAGCCCAGTATATCTGATCCCGGCGCACAGGCTCAACTAGGGTATCTCTCAACCACTCCAGGTACAACTCTCACAACCTGGAATCGAACTCTGCATTTGAGACCTCGGGTAGCCAAACACAAATTGCCTTTTTTGACAAGGAAAACGGACAAACACACCCCTGAACTATCGTCAATGGTATGCAAATACCATCCGTCATACTTTTGAGACATTGGTGCCCCCGCCATCCAAAAACTAGAGCATATATACCCTTTATACTAACGAACGTACACATGTTATAATTAGAGTGAAGGGCATATATGCTCTAGTTTTTGGATGACAGAGGCACCAATGTCCCAAATGTGTGACAGAGGGTATCTGCATACCATTTTACGATAGTTCAGGGGTATATTTGTCATTTTTTCCTTTTGAAAAGCATTTTTCTAAAAAGTTATTTTATAAAAGCACTTCTAGAAATAAGCAATTTTTAGCAGCAATAACAAACACGCTCTGACTGCTAAAAACTGCTTATTTCTAGAAGCACTTTTTTAGAATAGTGCTTTAAAAAAAACAATTTGTGTTTGGCAAATTCATTTGAAAAGTGTTGTTGATAAGTAATTTATGTTTGGCTATTTCTTTTAAAGTGCTTTTGAGAATCAAATTACGAAAAATGGCAAGTATCAATATTCTTTTAAGATTATTTAAACTACGAAAAGGATTTTTTTTTATTTGTTAGCTTTTTAGGGGAGTTGAAATCTTTAATTATTATTTTTTAAAATTTTACAAAAGTATTGTTGAAAAATATTGTGAATAAGAATATTTTTTTTATTTGTTACCTATTTTTTTTTTGGAATTCAATATTTAGCTTTTATTTTTTTTTGTCATAATCCTCTAAAGTTAATATATATATATATATATATATATACACATATAAAATTAAAATAAAATAATACGTATTTAAGAAAATAAATTGTTTTATTTGTTTCTTTTTTTGGGAGAGCTAAAATCTTTAATGGTTACTTTTTTTCTCCTTTTAATCCTGCAAAATATTATTATTACATATTTCTAATAATACGTAAAATAAAATAATAATATATAAACATAATTAAAATAAAAATTTTATCATATAAAAATAAAAAATAAAATTCCTAATGAAACTTAACAAAACTTATTAAATATGTTAATAAATTAATAATAGATTTATGGTAAATATGTAAGGGATATTTTAGTCTTCCAAAAAATAATTTTCCGCTTCTACTTTTTTTAAGAAGCAGAAATTTTTAGTTTGTTGCCAACAACAGAAAAACTGCTTCTGCTTCTATTTAAAAGCACTTTTGAGGGTTTCGCAAGCACTTGATTTTTCAAAAAAAAAAAGTGCTTATTTCTTTAAAAAAAAAACACTTTTGGCCTCCTAACAGCAATGTCAAACAGTCTCTTAGTCCCAAAGTCTTGAAGAAAAATGTGTATCCTTAATTAGTTGTCATAGATAAATATTCATCGTGTAATTAGCCATCCTACGGCAGGAAGAACCTTTTTAATGCTAGTTTAACCTTTTAACGAAGGAATAAGGATAACTATATTATAATGCCTACTAAAGAGCCAAATGTCTTTTTCTCTTTGGTATATGATTTTTATTTATAAATTTATTGTGAGTTGTAGTAATTTTTATATAGCTTTTTCTACATTTTATTTTGAAAGTTATGAATCGATATAGTTGGATTTATTGTTATAATATTTAGAATCAAATGTATTGGTTTTAGGATTGTAGTGTACCTTTTATTTGGCCTAAAGTCATAACTCATAACTGAGGCCTCCTAATAAATTTATTTGCATTTTGTGATTCTGAAGTCTGAACTAAAACTTATCTTATTGGATATTTATATTATTCAAAAAAAATGTTTATTAGACACTTTTTAAAAAAAATTACAAAATACTTTATATTTTTTAGATACACCTTATATTGGCGCGTGAAAGGCATTAGTTCTAAACCTAAAAAAAACGACCAGATATATTTAAAACAAACAAAATATGAAAAGGCCAGGGTTTGTGGAGAAGATGACATGAAAAGCAATGACGATAAATTTAGGGTTTAGGTGTAAAAGTACTTTTTCTTTTTATTTCTCATATTTCATATTAATTTTGATAATTATTTTTGGGCCAAAATACGATGTCGTCTTTTAATTAGTCATTTTGTCAATCATTCGCAAGTGAATTATATTCAGTTTATATTTTTTTTGTTAGCTATCCAACAAATGTTAAATAGGTGGAGTATTTTTTAAGTAGTGTAAACATTTAATTATAAATAAGTTCAAATTCTAGTGTTAAAGTGAAAAATGCTTAGGGAATGTTTAAGAAATGATCGACATTTTTTGGAGACCACTTGTAACATCATGTTCCCAAAACCCTAATTATATGATTAGGAAGTGTTTAAGAAAACTAGTAATACGTGCCCGCGGGTTGCGCGGATGATTTAAAATTTAATAAGAGTACTTAGTAATATATAATATAATAATAATAATAATAATAATAATAATAATAATAATAATAGCAACAATAATAATTTAATTCATTAAATTGTTTATTTTAAGAAATTAAAATTAATATAATGAATACATAATTTAATTTTTTAAATATTAAAATATTATTGTAACTATAATTAGCTACGATATGATTTTATAATAATTATATTTAAAGTTTTGTAAAATAAATTAGTTCCCAATTTTAACATGCATATAAAATAGAGCTATAATAATGTTAAGCTTGTGTAAATTTTGATGTTTGGCTCTCGATTGACATTATATTTATTTTGTTTTTGTTATTTTACTATATTTTTACTATTCATATATTCATAATATTGTAATATTTTTATACACAACTTTTTCAAACAATATATTAGAATATCATGTTATAGATAGAATCAACATGTTTTTAGTTTACAATATATTATGTTAAGATTTTTTTAATTATAATTATAATTTTATCAAAAAATATAATATGTAATGTTCCTCATGATATGCTTAATATTATAAGAGATTTTTTTAAAAACATTTTACACATGTGTAATTAAAAACTACAAATATAAAAAATATTGTAAATAGAAATTTTACATTAAGAAATATCCCCTTAGGAAGAGAATTCTGTGAATGAGAAACCAACTGTGTTATTTTAATCATATAATCTGACAATTTTTCATTTATAAAAAGATTGTTATTTTAAATCTGAACTTGACCTTTATTGTGTGTTCATTTAATCATATTGTGTGTTCATATGATGAAGACTCAAGACTATTACTCTGAATACTTCTTGCTAAAAAAAATAAGAAAAAAAAGAAACATGTCAACATTTATAATATATTTCCTTTAAAAGAACATTTTGTAAAATAAACCACAATATTTATATAGCAATCACCAATATTCAAATTACTTTTTAAGATTTTGAAGAATATTGACTTCTAATGTGATGTATAGATTTTCGCAATAACAAAATTCTCACTCGATTATAGTTTCAAAATTCTCACAAAACTTTCATGTCAACACAAATAAAAAATGATAGTGAGAAATACCCATAAAAACACTACCATTAAATTATTTTTTTCCTTCTCGCATTGTCAAATCTCCATTTCGTTCATTTTTGAGAGCATTTCTTCGCCTTACATGGAGATTCTTCAATAGATCTACCAAATAGAAGACCAATCGTGAAATACAAACAACATAAACTATAAAGTATAAACAAATTGAAAAAAAAATAATCAAGAATCTTTATTTCGTGCATCTTTGAGAGCCTTTCTTCACCGGACATGAAGATTCTTCAACAGATCTACCAAAAAGACGACCAATCCTGAAATACTAACAACATGCACTACAAATAAAGTATAAACAAATTGAAAAAATAAATAAATCAAGAAGAACTTCGAAATCCTAAACATTCCTTAAATGATTAGTGAACTTGACCGCAATCTAAAACAATGTTGTTTTGTTTTGGAAAACAGTATTTTAAATTGATAAAGTAATAGAGAGAAATTAAAACACTTTTAAATAGTAACCCACTATCTTGCGGTTTCTGTAAAAGAAAAATACAATCTAAATTTTTTATATCAATTATTTTTAATTTATATTTCTACTTTTTCTAGAACTAATATACATGTATTTATTAAAACTGTTTTCATATTTGTTTTAGAAACAATTTTTAAATTTAATTATTTTTAAATTGCTTTAAATTTTGTTTTGTTTGTTGAATTATAGATTATTTTAAATCTTTCAATTTCACGTAAAAAAAATACATAATTTCATGATAAAGTTGAGAAGTTGAAGTTAATTTGAATTCAAAATGTATTTAAATTTGAAAACCTCCTAAAATTATGATAAAATGGGGAACTGTACTTCCAAAACCGCAAGCTTTTATCTTTCTTTTTTTATTTTATAAAATTAGTTAAATATAAAACTTTTGTATTTAAACTCAAATCAAAATGCAGATAAATTTTTATTATATATAATTTATTAGGTTAAAATCAACTACAAATTATAAATTGAACAAAAAAAAAGAGCCCAAAAACGTGGGTTATGTTCATAAAATTGTGGTGCATTATTCTAAGAAAATGTCAAGTGAATTGCTTTTTAATGTAAAATTTTTAATAATGTGCGTGTATATATATAAAACTGCAAAAAATTAGTTTTTAATAGTAACTTATACGGTGCCATAATCTTTTGTTTGGTCGTTTGAAAAGAAAAAAACCGACAACATTTAAGTCATTATACTTCTTGTTTTTATCTTAAAAAATTAATAAACATTTTTAGAAAAAAGGGTCATATAATAAATATTAATAATAGTCATAATTAATGTATATATATTATTACTATTATTATTATTATTATGATTATTATTATTATTATTATTATTATTATTATTATTATTATTATTATTATTATTATTATTATTATTATTAGATAAATTTTTTTGTTAATAAGCTTTTAGTTATATATATTTAATTTTGTTTTTAAAACTCAAAATTCTAAGAATCCAACTTGTCTGTTAACATCTAACGTTATTTTTTTCATTTAAAAAAAATCAAAAATTCTAATTTGTCTTCTAAAACAGTTACTTTTTTTCCCTTTAATAAAAAAAATTAAATTAACTCTATTTAATTAATTTATAATTTAAAAATTAAAAATTAGAAATTTTTTGTGATGCTGACACGTGACACTTTTTCCTCTCCTATTATATATAAATAGATGATTGACAAACGTCTAAGTAGTGTAAGCATTTAATATAACCTTTTTCACAGAAAAAAGAAGAAGAGCAAACTATGTATCTCAAAAATAATTTTCAAATATATTAACAACTATGCATTTTAAAATATTAGAAGAATAAACTTTGAATTAAAAAAATTAAAAAATAAGAATTTAAGGTCACAAATTCATTTTGACTTTAGCTCACTGATGTACTTGAGCCACTCCACGGACATATAACGATTTTATGACACAATTCATCACAAATTTAAGCCAAATAAATCCCGCACAATTTTGTCACAAATTTGTGACAAAGTTGTAATTTCGTCACAAAATTATGATCGAAATTCGAAATAAAGATTTTGTCACAAATTTTTTAACAAGGTAATTTTAATTAAATAATTTAATTTTGTGTCGGAATATTTTGTCACACCAATTAGTGACGAATCTTTTCCTTCACAAATTTTGGAAATCACAAATGTCCAACGTTAGTAGACAATGAAACATGTAGTGCGAGTACTTTTTCCGTTTCATATTAGTTGATATTTTTTTTACGTATATTAAGAAATCATAAAAAGAAGATAATTTTACTAATTCACCCCTTTAAAAATTTCTTGAAAATTTTACAAGCAAATGTGAACACTTTAAAAAATAATTATTTGCAAGGGTAATATAGAGAAAAAAATTAATTAATGCTTTCTCGATTAAGTAAGATGAACAACTAATACATGACAATTAGTTTTTTAGTAAAATTCAACTAATATGAGATAGAGGTATAGTTAGGAGTATAAAAAAAGTGAGAATGGAACCTTTTAGAGGACTCAATTCTTGGGACATAAAGTCATTGTTGTTCTTTTTTGGACAATAAAGTCATTCAATTATTACTTTAAGATTCATATATATGGCACATATTTGACATGTCATATCATATTACATAAGACTCATTTTTAAATAATATAATGCATTTAACTTAAGATCCAACTCATCTAACTAGCATATTTTTAATTTCATTGCAAATGTTGATCTTAATCGCTATTTATCATCTATAAAGAAATTGGAAATAAATATGAAATATTTCACTTTCAGCTATCAATGTTTCGTCTTGAATTGAAGTTATGGTAGTTTGGGCGAGAACCTTCCATTTGATTTCTCAAATATTGAACTTCTTCATTGTATAATGCCTCGTCAAACATGACATCTTGGCTACTATCCACTACTTGTTCCCACCGCGTTCACCGCTTTCAATCCATCTCCAATGACATGCTTAGAAAACAAATTGAGTTGGATCATCATTTTGGCCATGTTTTCATCTCACTTATTGTTCTTCTCAATTTGCTCTTTGCTCAGTTGTAAATCAGACACTTGGTCTTCTCTAGTATGTCATGCTTGGTTGACCTTAGTCATGCTATCTAGCAACAACGTTGCAACTTCATACGGTTGTCGCGTTAATCCACCTTGCACAAGTTGATCAGTCATACCTTTATTGACTGAGTCAAGGCTGCAATAGAAGTATTGCAGCAACAAATAATTCGAAACATCATGTGTTGGACATTGCAAAAGAGTAATCTTCGTAACCGCAAACATGTCTCATGTAGCGGTTTACCTCCAATCCTTTTGAAAATTTGGATTTGGTTCCTAAGTTTAACTATCTTCGGGGGGGGGGGGGGGGGGGGGGCGGGGATAATATCTCCAAGAAAGCTTCATTTAACTTTTCCCAAGAAGTGATAGAATCATTTGACAATTCCGTCAACCATCTATTAGCTTCACCCGTCAAAGAAAACGAGAATAACCTCAACCTTATGGACTCTTGTGTGGTGTTTTTAAACACAAATGACTCTCAGAGGTCCACAAAGTTCCAAAGGTGTTCCCCAAACATTCCTCTTTATTGGAGCAATGGTAGCATTGTTCCGGTTACATGAAAAATTGTCCTCCCAACTGTGGAAGGTAACCGGATGGCTCACGTGGTTTGAATGATGTTCACATGAATATCATTCAAATCACTATTGTTGTCGTTTTTCCAACAGTGACTATCATTTTCACTACAGTGGTCACTCATATTTCAACCTGCAAATCAGCAAACCACAACACCAAGCAACAATATACCACAATTAAACAAATCTACAAACTAATTTCTCAATTGAAATTCTCAGTGATCATTTCCCGGCAACGACACCATTTTTTGTAACGCTAAAAAAATACTCTCTAAAACCAATCCAAATATTAAGTGGTTGTTGTCAATAAAAATATCCAACTAAGAGTCAGGATCAAATCTTACAGAGAATTATATAGTGCGGAGAATTCTATCAAGAAATTTGGAATGTAAATTAATTCATTTGTAGTAATGAGAACAAGAGGGTGGATGATTCCACCAAATTTACTAAAAGAGTTTGGTTATCAATAGTCACAATTAAACTAAAATTTCATAAATTCAAATAAGTAATAAGTAATAAGTAATCTAGGGGTGTGGGGATTGAAAATTAGTATCACATAGAGGTAATTGTGTTGCTCTATAGTGATGAACATCCACGGATAGGCTGGGTCATCTTTAATGACACTAATCTTCTTTGATCTCATAGCATCAATTCATAGAATCTCATTTCGGTCTCATCTATATGCAAAACTAAAAAAGCCTAATACTTTACACTATTCTCTCTTTTGATGCAGAAATAAGGCAAATAGATCCGACCCATAATCTATATTTTCAAATAAAATACAGACATCAAATCTAAATTTCAAGTATCAAACTAATTACCCAATCTGATCAATCTCTTTTGTGCATCAATCGGAGATTGGAAGTAGGAATTAAGTTTGCAATCTTAATCCATAAGTTAACATCATGCTAATTAGCCCAAATACATGTATGAACAACAACAAAATCGAGTATACACTACTAAAAAACTGCCAAAAATGACGGCCAAAAGCGACAGACTGCATCGCTTTTTTGGTCAAAATCGATGGAAAACCAACGAAGTCGCTTTCGTCACTTTTTGGCTCGACGCTTTTCAAAAAGCGTCGCTTTTTGATATTTTTTTCATAATATTTTTTTAACAAAAGCGACGGAGTCCGTCGCTTCTTTTTTTATTTTGATTTATTTTTTATTTCTAAAACGCGACGCAGTCCATTGCTTTTCTTGAAATTTATATTTTGAAAATCTCAAAAAAGTGACAGACTAAATGACACTGTCTGTCGCTTTTCTGGAAATTAATTTTTCAAAATACCTAGAAAAGCGACGGACTAAAGGACCCTGTCCGTCGCTTTTCTGGGTTTATTTGAAAAAATAATGCACAAAAGTGACGGAAAAAATCACCCTGTCCGTTATATTTTTCTGTAAATTTTTGACAGCAGAAACTGGCAATTTCCGCTGCCAACCTGCAATTATAAATTAATTCAATTCAATTCATATTCAACCAGCCCAATCAAACAATATAATCTAAACATCACACACAACATATAAAACATCAAACTTAAAGCAATTTTCAAAAATATCTAAATCACAATACAAAAAACTTATAAAGTTATTCAAAATGTGTTTCAAAAAGTTCATAAAAGAGACCTAAACTAGGGAGTGCGAACTACAAAATCCTCCTCCTCTTCCTCACTGTCGTCGGTGTCCTCGGTAGCTGAAGATGTAGTAGGTCGACGAGCGAGGTTAAACACCTGTTCTTTGATTTACTGAACGGTCGCACTCATGCTTTGTTGTTCAGCTTCTCTTCTCCGCTCCGACTTTGTTAGTGCCGATGTAAGTTGTGGTATTTGAGTTGACATAGCAACAATCTGAACACCGTCAAGTGCCTCGGTTTGATGTGATGATCCAATACCTTATAAGCCTGACTGGAGTCGTCTTACATCATTTCGAAAGCCTAGACAATAGCATCTACCCTTGTGTGTCCCCCTACCACTTTTTCTTTCTAAATTTGGGCGGACAGTTCAGGTATCATTTGGACCGAACTATCTAGATTCTCAACGACGTACTGATGAAACTCATTCTGCATATTAAATATAAAAATTGACATCAATATATACATATCATAAATACACTATAAATAAATATTATTCATATTAAATAACATACAAAAGTTTGTTTTGCCCTTTCCTCCATCCACACATTCAGATTCGACTCATTTTCTTTCTTCTTCACATGAGTCTTCTTGAAAGTCTCCGGTTCAATAAGAGTGCGCCCCAATTTTTTTCCTATAAATAAAAACTGAAATTTATAACGTTATATATGAATCTACTAATTATTTTCCTAAAAGTTTGAATTAGAACTTACCATCTCTCTTGTAATTCTTCCAACGGTCTTTGCACCTCTAGTGTGCAACGAGCCACCCTTAAGACTGCCTCTAGCCTTTTTGGCTTGTTCGGACATTGTCTTAAACTTGTCTGTGTTCCAATACTAACGCAATTCATCAAAAACATGAGGCAACATCCAACCCAGACGCTGATTAGTATCCCAAACTTTCTTTAGCCAACTAGACAGTCTCGCAGATGCCCTCCTCTCAAATGTGGTCCCAATGACCAAATTGTACCTCAACTCCCAAGTACACATAGTCTGAAAAATATTTGAATAGCGTTAATTAGATCGATAGTAAAAAAAAGTAAAGTACACTAAAATTACTTAAAAATATATACCTTAAATCCATTAAACATCGCCTGACGTATACTGTTTGGAATCTCGCTCCAAGAGTGATAAGCATCTGTATAAAGTCTTCTAACATTGTCTGTTAAATCCCGGGCAACATCCTTTGCCGGATACCACCTACAAAACACATAATAAATATGTTCGTTCATGAATAATATATTAAAGTATAAGAAATAACTAAAATAAACTAACAAATAAATAACAAAACAAACTTACGATGATCCATCTGGCTCAATCATGACTCTACCAAGTCTGTCCTTCTGGCCAGGAGCTAGAGCAGACATCTCATCATCTGGTGTAGCACTAGGTGCAACTATAGATAAAGGTGATACACTAGAATGCACAAAACGCTGAGTCAATGGAGGCGTACCGGCCATAGTATCTGACTGCTCGCTACTAGAATCTCCAATCCTCATATGAGATAACTGAGGAGATGTACATGTGGGAGAAGGAGTACCATTCAATATCCTACCTGCCGATAAGGGTCGTGGTCGATGAATAGCCTGTAAAGGTAGATCCTCGTAGCGCCATAGAGGCAATGCCTGTGAAGAAGAGAAAGCACCGACTGGTCGACAATAATTAGGATAATATTGCTGAGGATCCGCCGTACCAAACAGGACAGAAAATAAATGAGTATTATGACTGATGTGCTTTGGCGCAGAAGAAACAGATCTTGGAATATCCTCAGGATCTATGAGTGTCTTAGACTTCTTCTTTTTAGCTCTATTAGTCTGGCTAACTGCAAGAGGCTCACGATGTCTATCATCGTCACCGCCTGATGACATATGTTGCAAATTTACATGTATAATATGTAAAAATCATAAATTAAATAAAATTAGCAAAATAAATTAACTTACATATACTAGCTTTCATTCTACATTATTCCTCCTCGCTTGTTTCAATTCCATCATTCTCCCATTCTTCTTCCTCAGTTGTTTTATTTTCATTATCGTCCCATTATTCGACATCAAATGATTCATTTTCCTCATTCTCAGATATTTCTTCCTCAATATTCATTATCTTATCATCAGATACTTCTTCTAATATGTGTTGATGATGTTGTAGTGTGGTTTCCAATTCAATATCAACTTGTTGATGAACAATTGCAACATCATTTTGATACGCCACATCTAAGACATTGTCAATTTCAATTCTTCCCACAAGCTTATTTTTTATAACAGCCCACCAATCAACTTTGTCTCTACGCAATGGATATGGAGCGTAATACACTTGTTTAGCATTTTGTGCAATAATAAAAGGATAATAATTTCTGTATTTTCTGGTGTGCTTAACTTTAATTATATTATGTTGATGGTCCACCTTTGTGCCTCTATGTGATGGGTCAAACCATTCACATCGAAACAATACAATCTTCTTCTTAGGCCAACCTGAATACCTCACTTCAATAATCCAAACGCTTTGCCTGATATAAGTTCTTAGGTATGTTAAACTTTGGATTAACTAGTTCACCCAAAAGATCAACCATTGAATCCATAGTAGCATTAGGAACATTCCAATCTAATTTAATATTCATTAATCTAACCGCAACTCACAAGGCAAAATTCGGACTTCCTTCACATAATGGACGACTAGACTCTTCTTATTGATCATAGAAGTGTCTTGCTTCTTCATCAGGAGCTTCATCAAAATATTGTTCGGGTTCCATCCCTTCTTGAACCCCGAAAGAATCATTGATCATTTCATGAACCCTATCATGTTCAACCTTATCATCATGTTCAACTCTAATTTGGCCATGTGGTGCAAGCATATTATATTCATCCACAGACATCGAATTATAAAACATACCATTCAATCCATCTCTTTCTCCATGATCAAACCCATACAAAATATCTAGGCTTAAATTCATTGTGGTACAAATGAACCATGATTGTATCTGGGGTAAAAAAATTTAAGCACTTACAGTCACTACAAAGACACCTAACCAATCCATTATTCTTGAAAGTGTCAAGTGTCATTGTATGTTCAATAAAATCTCTAACACCGTCAATAAACTCAGGTTTCAAACCAACACCAGTTTCATAATGCATATTATACATCCACAAACGATGATCCATCTACAAATATATAGATATTCAATTATATGAATAAAATAAATAATAATTTTACTACATTAAACTAATTTATATATTGTTAATATAAATACTACATTTCAAGATCTACAAAGTTAAAGCTTACTTAATTAATGAATACTAATTAATTAAGTTCAAATATTAAGTTCAAGTTCTAGTTAAGTTCAAAATTAAGTTTATATTAATTCCTAATTAAGTTTTCAAGTTATTATAAATTAATTATGTTCAATAAAGTTCTAATTAATTTAAGTTCAAATTCATTAAGGTCATAAGATTTTCAAGTACTACGAAATTCTAATTAAGTTCAAATAAAATCCAAGTTCTAATAAGAATAAAGATTAAGTTCTAATTAATTAAGGTCAACAACATTTCAAGTTCATATTCCTAATTAAGTTCAATTTATAGTAAATTCAAGGTATAATTAATTATTAGTTCTAATTAAGTTGTAATTCAAAACTAGCTAGCTAGTGATAAAATCCCAAATTTAATTTATACTGTCAACATGATTTCAAGTTCATATTCCTAATTAAGTTCAAGTTATAATTAATTATAAAATCTAATTAAGTTGTAATTCAAATCCCTAAAATACAAAATTCAAACCTAGCTAGTCCTAAAATCTCAAATTCAAACTATTAGTCATAAAATCTCAAATATAATTCAAACAAGTCCAAATTCCAAATTCAAACTATTCTTAAAATCACAAATTCAAAGTAGTGCTAAAATCCCAAATTCAGACTATTAGTAGTCCTGAAATCTCAAATATAATTCAAAGTAGTCCTAAATTCCAAATTCAAACT
>NW_026020221.1:10597847-10604684 GCF_900185275.1 Solanum verrucosum | reverse complement strand
GTTCCGGTTACATGAAAAATTGTCCTCCCAACTGTGGAAGGTAACCGGATGGCTCACGTGGTTTGAATGATGTTCACATGAATATCATTCAAATCACTATTGTTGTCGTTTTTTCCAACAGTGACTATCATTTTCACTACAGTGGTCACTCATATTTCAACCTGCAAATCAGCAAACCACAACACCAAGCAACAATATACCACAATTAAACAAATCTACAAACTAATTTCTCAATTGAAATTCTCAGTGATCATTTCCCGGCAACGACACCATTTTTTGTAACGCTAAAAAAATACTCTCTAAAACCAATCCAAATATTAAGTGGTTGTTGTCAATAAAAATATCCAACTAAGAGTCAGGATCAAATCTTACAGAGAATTATATAGTGCGGAAATTCTATCAAGAAATTTGGAATGTAAATTAATTCATTTGTAGTAATGAGAACAAGAGGGTGGATGATTCCACCAAATTTACTAAAAGAGTTTGGTTATCAATAGTCACAATTAAACTAAAATTTCATAAATTCAAATAAGTAATAAGTAATAAGTAATCTAGGGGTGTGGGATTGAAAATTAGTATCACATAGAGGTAATTGTGTTGCTCTATAGTGATGAACATCCACGGATAGGCTGGGTCATCTTTAATGACACTAATCTTCTTTGATCTCATAGCATCAATTCATAGAATCTCATTTCGGTCTCATCTATATGCAAAACTAAAAAAGCCTAATACTTTACACTATTCTCTCTTTTGATGCAGAAATAAGGCAAATAGATCCCGACCCATAATCCTATATTTTCAAATAAAATACAGACATCAAATCTAAATTTCAAGTATCAAACTAATTACCCAATCTGATCAATCTCTTTTGAGCATCAATCAGAGATTGGAAGTAGGAATTAAGTTTGCAATCTTAATCCATAAGTTAACATCATGCTAATTAGCCCAAATACATGTATGAACAACAACAAAACCGAGTATACACTACTAAAAAACTGCCAAAAATGACGGCCAAAAGCAACAGACTGCATCACTTTTTTGGTCAAAATCGATGGAAAACCAACGAGTCGCTTTCACTGGCTCGACGCTTTTCAAAAAGCCGACTGCGTCGCTTTTTGATATTTTTTTCATAATATTTTTTTAACAAAAGCGACGGAGTCCGTCGCTTCTTTTTTTATTTTGATTTATTTTTTATTTCTAAAACGCGACGCAGTCCATTGCTTTTCTTGAAATTTATATTTTGAAAATCTCAAAAAAGTGACAGACTAAATGACACTGTCTGTCGCTTTTCTGGAAATTAATTTTTCAAAATACCTAGAAAAGCGACGGACTAAAGGACCCTGTCCGTCGCTTTTCTGGGTTTATTTGAAAAAATAATGCACAAAAGTGACGGAAAAAATCACCCTGTCCGTTATTTTTTCTGTAATTTTTGACAGCAGAAACTGGCAATTTCCGCTGCCAACCTGCAATTATAAATTAATTCAATTCAATTCATATTCAACCAGCCAATCAAACAATATAATCTAAACATCACACACAACATATAAAACATCAAACTTAAAGCAATTTTCAAAATATCTAAATCACAATACAAAAACTTATAAAGTTATTCAAAATGTGTTTCAAAAGTTCATAAAAGAGACCTAAACTAGGGAGTGCGAACTACAAAATCCTCCTCCTCTTCCTCACTGTCGTCGGTGTCCTCGGTAGCTGAAGATGTAGTAGGTGACGAGCGAGGTTAAACACCTGTTCTTTGATTTACTGAACGGTCGCACTCATGCTTTGTTGTTCAGCTTCTCTTCTCCGCTTCGACTTTGTTAGTGCCGATGTAAGTTGTGGTATTTGAGTGACATACAACAATCTGAACACCGTCAAGTGCCTCGGTTTGATGTGATGATCCAATACCTTATAAGCCTGACTGGAGTCGTCTTACATCATTTCGAAAGCCTAGACAATAGCATCTACCCTTGTGTGTCCCCCTACCACTTTTTCTTTCTAAATTTGGGCGGACAGTTCAGGTATCATTTGGACCGAACTATCTAGATTCTCAACGACGTACTGATGAAACTCATTCTGCATATTAAATATAAAAATTGACATCAATATATACATATCATAAATACACTATAAATAAATATTATTCATATTAAATAACATACAAAAGTTTGTTTTGCCCTTTCCTCCATCCACACATCCGGATCCGACTCATTTTCTTTCTTCTTCACACGAGTCTTCTTGAAACCTCCGGTTCAATAAGAGTGCGCCCCAAGTTTTTTCCTATAAATAAAAACTGAAATTTATAACGATATATATGAATCACTAATTATTTTCCTAAAAGTTTGAATTAGAACTTACCATCTCTCTTGTAATTCTTCCAACGGTCTTTGCACCTCTAGTGTGCAACGAGCCACCCTTAAGACTGCCTCTAGCCTTTTTGGCTTATTCGTACATTGTCTTAAACTTGTCTGTGTTCCAATACTAACTCAATTCATAAAAACATGAGGCAACATCCAACCCAGACGCTGATTAGTATCCCAAACTTTCTTTAGCCAACTAGACAGTCTCGCGGATGCCCTCCTCTCAAATGTGGTCCCAATGACCAAATTGTACCTCAACTCCCAAGTACACATAGTCTGAAAAATATTTGATTAACATTAATTAGATCGATAGTAAAAAAAAGTAAAGTACACTAAAATTACTTAAAAATATAACCTTAAATCCATTAAACATCGCCTGACGTATACTGTTTGGAATCTCGCTCCAAGAGTGATAAGCATGTGTATAAAGTCTTCTAACATTGTCTGTTAAAGCCCGGGCAACATCATTTGCCGGATACCACCTACAAAACACATAATAAATATGTTCGTTCATAAAATATATTAAAATATAAGAAATAAGTAAAATAAACTAACAAATAGATAACAAAACAAACTTACGATGATCCATCTGGCTCAATCATGACTCTACCAAGTCTGTCCTTCTGGCCAGGAGCTAGAGCAGATATCTCATCATCTGGTGTAGCACTAGGTGCAACTATAGATGAAGGTGATACACTAGAATGCACAAAATGCTGAGTCAATGGAGGCGTACCAGCCATAGTATCTGACTGCTCGCTACTAGAATCTCCAATCCTCATATCAGATAGCTGAGGAGATGTACATGTGGGAGAAGGAGTACCATTCAATATCCTACCTGCCGATAAGGGTTGTGGTCGACGAATAGCCTGTAAAGGTAGGTCCTCGTAGCGCCATAGAAGCAATGCCTGTGAAGAAGAGAAAGCACCAACTGGTCGACGATAATTAGGATAATATTGCTGAGGATCCGCCGTACCAAACAGAACAGAAAATAAATGAGTATCATGACTGATGTGCTTTGGCGCAGAAGAAACAGATCTTGGAATATCCTCAGGATCTATGAGTGTCTTAGACTTCTTCTTTTACCTCTATTAGTCTGGCTAACTACAAGAGGCTCACGATGTCTATCATCGTCACCACCTGATGACATATGTATGCAAATTTACATGTATAATATGTAAAAATCATAAATTAAATAAAATTAGCAAAATAAATTAACTTACATAACTAGCTTTCATTCTACATTATTCCTCCTCGCTTGTTTCAATTCCATCATTCTCCATTCTTCTTCTCAGTTGTTTTATTTTCATTATCGTCCCATTATTCGTCATCAAATGATTCATTTTCCTCATTCTCAGATATTTCTTCCTCAATATTCATTATCTATCATCAGATACTTCTTCTAATATGTGTTGATGATGTTGTAGTGTGGTTTCCAATTCAATATCAACTTGTTGATGAACAATTGCAACATCATTTTGATACGCCATATCTAAGATATTGTCAATTTCAATTCTTCCCACAAGCTTATTTTTTATAACAACCCACCAATCAACTTTGTCTCTACGCAATGGATATGGAGCGTAATACACTTGTTTAGCATTTTGTGCAATAATAAAAGGTTAATAATTTCTGTATTTTCTGGTGTGCTTAACTTTAATTATATTATGTTGATGGTCCACCTTTGTGCCTCTATGTGATGGGTCAAACCACTCATATCGAAACAATACCATCTTCTTCTTAGGCCAACCTGAATACCTCACTTCAATAATCCAAACGCTTTGCCTGATATAAGTTCTTAGGTATGTTAAACTTTGGATTAACTAGTTCACCCAAAAGATCAACCATTGAATTCATAGTAGCATTAGGAACATTCCAATCTAATTTAATATTCATTAATCTAACCGCAACTCACAAGGCAAAATTCGGACTTCCTTCACATAATGGACGACTAGACTCTTCTTATTGATCATAGAAGTGTCTTGCTTCTTCATCAGGAGCTTCATCAAAATATTGTTCGGGTTCCATCCCTTCTTGAACCCCGAAAGAATCATTGATCATTTCATGAACCCTATCATGTTCAACCTTATCATCATGTTCAACCCTAATTTGGCCATGTGGTGCAAGCATATTATATTCATCCACAGACATCGAATTATAAAACATACCATTCAATCCATCTCTTTCTCCATGATCAAACCCATACAAAATATCTAGGCTTAAATTCATTGTGGTACAAATGAACCATGATGTATCTGGGGTAAAAAATTTTAAGCACTTACAGTCACTACAAAGACACCTAACCAATCCATTATTCTTGAAAGTGTCAAGTGTCATTGTATGTTCAATAAAATCTCTAACACCGTCAATAAACTCAGGTTTCAAACCAACACCAGTTTCATAATGCATATTATACATCCACAAACGATGATCCATCTACAAATATATAGATATTCAATTATATGAATAAAATAAATAATAATTTTACTACATTAAACTAATTTATATATTGTTAATATAAATACTACATTTCAAGATCTACAAAGTTAAAGCTTACTTAATTAATGAATACTAATTAATTAAGTTCAAATATTAAGTTCAAGTTCTAGTTAAGTTCAAAATTAAGTTTATATTAATTCCTAATTAAGTTTTCAAGTTATTATAAATTAATTATGTTCAATAAAGTTCTAATTAATTTAAGTTCAAATTCATTAAGGTCATAAGATTTTCAAGTACTACGAAATTCTAATTAAGTTCAAATAAAATCCAAGTTCTAATAAGAATAAAGATTAAGTTCTAATTAATTAAGGTCAACAACATTTCAAGTTCATATTCCTAATTAAGTTCAATTTATAGTAAATTCAAGGTATAATTAATTATTAGTTCTAATTAAGTTGTAATTCAAAACTAGCTAGCTAGTGATAAAATCCCAAATTTAATTTATACTGTCAACATGATTTCAAGTTCATATTCCTAATTAAGTTCAAGTTATAATTAATTATAAAATCTAATTAAGTTGTAATTCAAATCCCTAAAATACAAAATTCAAACCTAGCTAGTCCTAAAATCTCAAATTCAAACTATTAGTCATAAAATCTCAAATATAATTCAAACAAGTCCAAATTCCAAATTCAAACTATTCTTAAAATCACAAATTCAAAGTAGTGCTAAAATCCCAAATTCAGACTATTAGTAGTCTGAAATCTCAAATATAATTCAAAGTAGTCCTAAATTCCAAATTCAAACTAGTCTTAAAATCACTAATTCAAACTAGTCCTAAAATCCCAAAATCTAACTAGTGCTAAAATCCTAAATTCAAACTAGCTAGCTATTCCTAATCCCAAATTCAAACTATTAGTCCTAAAATCTCAATAATAATTCAAATTGTAGTTAGTTCTAAAATCCGAAAATCAAACTAACTCAAATAATACCCAAATTCAAACAACTCCTTAAATACCCTAATTCAAACTAATCTTACAATCCCAAAATAAAACTAATTAACTCAAGAAATACCCAAATTCAAACTAACCCTAACATTAAAATTTTCAATTTACTCACTAACTAATAATCCCTAATTCAAACTAACAATCAATAAACACAAAATCAATAAACTAATTACAATTAATAACTAACAAAATCAAATAGAGCTCAAATTGATTTTTTTTAATAAATAAAACCCTAGCCTTAAAGGAAAAGGAGAGAATGAGGAGAGAGGGGAAGGAGGCGGCAGCTCCGATAGGTGAGGCTTGCACCGGCAGCTCCTCATGACTCCAATCGGCAGCAGCAACAGACGGAGGGACGGGGCGGCGGAGTGGAGAGAATGAGAGAGAGAATGAGAAATGGGGGAAATCGCGTCTGTAACTATCATATATTTATTGAAAAGCGACGGACAACGTCTCTAAGTCATCACTTTTCATTAAATAGTTGACCAAAAATTTGACCAAAAAGCGACGGACATAGAGACGTTGCCGTCGCTTATTTAAAATATTTGACCAAGAAGCGACGGACATAAAGATGTTGTCCGTCGCTTTCATAAAAAAATAATTAGTAAAATAAAATAATTCAAATGCGATGGACGGAGTGGCTATTGTTAAATTTATATATAATTATTTTTAATTAAAAGCGACGGACAATGTCTATATTTATATTAAATAATAATTATTAATTTTATATATACTTGGCGCAAAAATTCACAAAAGAAGCGATGGACTAAGAATGTCGTCTGTCGCTTTTTGTAAAATAATTTAAAAAATAATTATTTTTATTAAAAAGTGACGGACAGTGTGGCAAATAGCGTCACCTTTTGGAGCGACGCGTCCGTCACTTTTCTGTCCGTTGTTTTTAGCAATTTTTTAGTAGTGATAACAGAATACTCACTACATTAAATCAACATCCAACCCCATAATTGCACCCTAGATCTTGGGGTTTTAACCACCCATCACAAAGTGTAAAGAAATTATACCTTGCTTGAAAGCAACCATGT
>NW_026020221.1:10529632-10597747 GCF_900185275.1 Solanum verrucosum | reverse complement strand
GATTCTTCTACTAAATAAGAAGATATAAGTAAATTGAAAGGGTGAAGTTTTTTTTTTTTTAAATGGATAGGAAATTCTATTAAGGTATCATTACGTCATTATTCAATATATTTTTAATATAATTTCATTTGTTGATGCATTTGTTTAGTACTCCTCTGTCCCTAATTACTTGTTCACTTTTCCTTTTATAGTTGTCTTTAATTACTTGTCCATTTTGACAAATCAAGAAAGAACATTTTTTTTTACCTATTATACCCTCATTAAATGACTAATTACTTTGAAAATTGCAGAACTTTTCATCTACTTCATAATTAATAGGGGTAAAATGATAAACTCATTATGTCATTAATTGATTTCTTAATAAATGTGTCAATTTAAAAGTGGACAAGTAATTAGGGACAGAGGGAGTATTACTGTGTTATTTGACATTATGAGATATTTCTTAGACATTTAAGGAGAATGATACACCGAAATATATATTATATATTAAAGGATCAACTTCATGCAATGGAAGAATTTGTTATTAGCAAATATATTTTAACTTATTTGATAAAAAATATATTCTTTCTCATTTAATAGATGTAAAATTTGTGAAGCTTTATTTTTTCACAATCTTCATATTATTAAAACAAATAATAATATTACGATTAAACAACAGAGTAAATATAAAATTAATCAAAAATATTTAATTTAAATGATCGCGCGAAGTGCGGCCAAGTTCTCTAATTTAAAACAAAAAAGTAAAATTTAAATGGGTCTACTATAGAATTCTAGAAATCCAACTTGAAAAATTATGTTAAAAATGGAAAATAAAAAGTGAAATAAATTTAATTGAGAGTTATCCTTCGTCTGTCCCATTTTATGTGACACTTTTTATTTCTCAAGAATCAAATAGTTTAAGTTTGACCATAAATTTGCGTATGATATCTCCAATTTTTTTTAAAAAATTGGAGAAATTAGATAAATAGTAATCTTAGTTTCTAAGAAATGTCACATCATCATTTACATATCCAACTTTTATATATATAAAAGAGTTAAAAAAGAAAAAATAAGTGATTTAAGAAAATTATATAAATAACATTAATGATGAGATGAAGATTAAGAAAAAATGTCAAATAAATTAGTAGTATTGATGATGATAAAAGTTAAATAAATCATTTTTTCTATTATTTAAATTTTTAACATAAAATTTCCAATCTTTTAAAATTAAAAATAAATGTTAAAAATAGAAATAAAAATCGAGCCAATAATTATTTTAAAGAAAAATATAACCAAAATTGTCAGAAAAACACGTGTACAGAAAGCACTACACATTCCAATGTGTAGAAAAAGTAAAAGTAGATGAAGTTACTTTAGTTCATCTTTTTGGTGGGCCTCAATGTACAATTTCTATAGCTTTTAGTTCAATTCTTTAGTGCAATGTTGGTCCTCCCAAACTCTCATTTCTAAATAGGAGTAATTTAGCATTGGAAGAAAGAAGAAATGAAAGCTAGTGGAAATCAATGAAGTAAAGAAGGTGAAATCCATGTGTCACAAAAGGAGGAAAGGATTTGGGTTGCACTACAGGTGTAACAATAGATCAAACTAATAAATAAGAGTAAAGTACACATTTCTTAGCTTGTTGTACAAATTGTATTGTTTTGTTAGTCCTATTAACTCCCACTTCTATATAGGAGTAATAAATATATACACGCACATTATTAAAATTTTTACATTAAAAAGCAATTCACTTGACATTTTCTTAGAATAATGCACCACAATTTTATGAACATAACCCACGTTTTTGGGCTCTTTTTTTTTTGTTCAATTTATAATTTGTAGTTGATTTTAACCTAATAAATTATATATAATAAAAATTTATCTGCATTTTGATTTGAGTTTAAATACAAAAGTTTTATATTTAAATAATTTTATAAAATAAAAAAAGAAAGATAAAAGCTTGCGGTTTTGGAAGTACAGTTCCCCATTTTATCATAATTTTAGGAGGTTTTCAAATTTAAATACATTTTGAATTCAAATTAACTTCAACTTCTCAACTTTATCATGAAATTATGTATTTTTTTTTACGTGAAATTGAAAGATTTAAAATAATCTATAATTCAACAAACAAAACAAAATTTAAAGCAATTTAAAAATAATTAAATTTAAAAATTGTTTCTAAAACAAATATGAAAACAGTTTTAATAAATACATGTGTATTAGTCTTAGAAAAAGTAGAAATATAAATTAAAAATAATTGATATAAAAAATTTAGATTGTGTTTTTCTTTTACAGAAACCGCAAGATAGTGGGTTCCTATTTAAAAGAGTTTTAATTTCTCTCTATTACTTTATCAATTTAAAATACTGTTTTCCAAAACAAAACAACATTTGTTTTAGATTGCGGTCAAGTTCACTAATCATTTAAGGAATGTTTAGGATTTCGAAGTTCTTCTTGATTTATTTATTTTTTCAATTTGTTTATATTTTATTTGTAGTGCATGTTGTTAGTATTTCAGGATTGGTCGTCTTTTTGGTAGATCTGTTGAAGAATCTTCATGTCCGGCGAAGAAAGGCTCTCAAAGATGCACGAAATAAAGATTCTTGATTTTTTTTTCCAATTTGTTTATACTTTATAGTTTATGTTGTTTGTATTTCACGATTGGTCTTCTATTTGGTAGATCTATTGAAGAATCTCCATGTAAGGCGAAGAAATGCTCTCAAAAATGAACGAAATGGAGATTTGACAATGCGAGAAGGAAAAAAATAATTTAATGGTAGTGTTTTTATGGGTATTTCTCACTATCATTTTTTATTCGTGTTGACATGAAAGTTTTGTGAGAATTTTGAAACTATAATCGAGTGAGAATTTTGTTATTGCGAAAATCTATACATCACATTAGAAGTCAATATTCTTCAAAATCTTAAAAAGTAATTTGAATATTGATGATTGCTATATAAATATTGTGGTTTATTTTACAAAATGTTCTTTTAAAGGAAATATATTATAAATGTTGACATGTTTCTTTTCTTTCTTATTTTTTTTAGCAAGAAGTATTCAGAGTAATAGTCTTGAGTCTTCATCATATGAACACACAATATGATTAAATGAACACACAATAAAGGTCAAGTTCAGATTTAAAATAACTATCTTTTTATAAATAAAAAACTGTCAGATTATATGATTAAAATAACACAATTGGTTTCTCATTCACAAAATTCTCTTCCTAAGGGGATTTTCTTAATGTAAAATTTCTATTTACAATATTTTTTATATTTGTAGTTTTTAATTACACATATGTAAAATGTTTTTAAAAAAATCTCTTATAATATTAAGCATATCATGAGGAACATTACATATTATATTTTTTGATAAAATTATAATTATAATTATAATTAAAAAAATCTTAACATAATATATTGTAAACTAAAAACATGTTGATTCTATCTATAACATGTTATTGTAATATATTGTTTGAAAAAGTTGTGTATAAAAATATTACAATATTATGAATATATAAATAGTAAAAATATATTAAAATAACAAAAACAAAATAAATATAATGTCAATCGAGAGCCAAACATCAAAATTTACACAAGCTTAACATTATTATAGCTCTATTTTATATGCATGTTAAAATTAGGAACTAATTTATTTTACAAAACTTTAAATATAATTATTATAAAATCATATCGTAGCTAATTATAGTTACAATAATATTTTAATATTTAAAAAATTAAATTGTGTATTCATTATATTAATTTTAATGTCTTAAAATAAATAATTTAATGAATTAAATTATTATTGTTGCTATTATTATTATTATTATTATTATTATTATTATTATATATTACTAAATACTCTTATTAAATTTTAAATCATCCGTGCAACGCGCGGGCACGTATTACTAGTTTTCTTAAACACTTCCTAATCATATAATTAGGGTTTTGGGAACATGATGTTACAAGTGGTCTCCAAAAAATGTCGATCATTTCTTAAACATTCCCTAAGCATTTTTCACTTTAACACTAGAATTTGAACTTATTTATAATTAAATGTTTACACTACTTAAAAAATACTCCACCTATTTAACATTTGTTGGATAGCTAACAAAAAAAATATAAACTGAATATAATTCACTTGCGAATGATTGACAAAATGACTAATTAAAAGACGACATTGTATTTTGGCCCAAAAATAATTATCAAAATTAATATGAAATATGAGAAATAAAAAGAAAAAGTACTTTTACACCTAAACCCTAAATTTATCGTCATTGCTTTTCATGTCATCTTCTCCACAAACCCTGGCCTTTTCATATTTTGTTTGTTTTAAATATATCTGGTCGTTTTTTTTAGGTTTAGAACTAATGCCTTTCATGCGCCAATATAAGGTGTATCTAAAAAATATAAAGTATTTTGTAATTTTTTTTAAAAAGTGTCTAATAAACATTTTTTTTGAATAATATAAATATCCAATAAGATAAGTTTTAGTTCAGACTTCAGAATCACAAAATGCAAATAAATTTATTAGGAGGCCTCAGTTATGAGTTATGACTTTAGGCCAAATAAAAGGTACACTACAATCCTAAAACCAATACATTTGATTCTAAATATTATAACAATAAATCCAACTATATCGATTCATAACTTTCAAAATAAAATGTAGAAAAAGCTATATAAAAATTACTACAACTCACAATAAATTTATAAATAAAAATCATATACCAAAGAGAAAAAGACATTTGGCTCTTTAGTAGGCATTATAATATAGTTATCCTTATTCCTTCGTTAAAAGGTTAAACTAGCATTAAAAAGGTTCTTCCTGCCGTAGGATGGCTAATTACACGATGAATATTTATCTATGACAACTAATTAAGGATACACATTTTTCTTCAAGACTTTGGGACTAAGAGACTGTTTGACATTGCTGTTAGGAGGCCAAAAGTGTTTCTTTTAAAGAAATAAGCATTTTTTTTTTTGAAAAATCAAGTGTTTGCCAAACCCTCAAAAGTGCTTTTAAATAGAAGCAGAAGCAGTTTTTCTGTTGTTGGCAACAAACTAAAAATTTCTGCTTCTTAAAAAAAAGTAGAAGCGGAAAATTATTTTTTGGAAGACTAAAATATCTCTTACATATTTACCATAAATCTCTTATGTCCCTTACATATTCCAGTTCCAATTAACTTGTTAGTGTCCCTTCAGTCGTATCAACGACGTCTAGTTCACTTCGTTGAGATACCAATTGGAATCGGAAGATACTAATTGGACTCAACTCATACCACAAGCGACACTTCGCACGAAAGGAGAGAATAAGTGGAACAATTTCCTAGAATGCTTCCTAGCTTCCTGAGGATTATATTTGGACGTCAACCCACCAATCCGCAGGATTCTAGTCCACATTTTTCTCTTGTACTGGGAGACCGACAATCTAGGCTCTGATACCAATTTGTCACGATCCAACCCATCGGGCCATGCGGGCACACACTCTAACACCTAAGTAGGAGAACCCTCATATCCCAATAGTTAAATATGCAGAAGGTTTTAAGAAAACAGAGATAAATATAATAATATGATTTTAAAACAATATCCTTAGACACACTTTTTGGTTAAAAACTTTTAAAGTAATTTAACAACTCCCTAGGATCTAGGCTAAATAGGTACAAGAGCTACTAAGAGTACATCTGGACAAGATAAACAAAAGACACAACTCTCACCATGCGGAAGGAAGAATAGAAGCTACTGGAAAATTTCCTCATCTTCACCTAATGAAACATCACCAACCTGCATCCTAACCATGTCGAAAGACATAACAAGAGTAGTATCAGTACAAAACACGCGTACTGGTAGGCATCATCGGTCAACCTGATGTCCACCACATAACATAAGAACCGACTAGTAAGATCATGACATAAACCACTCGCTTCTCCACATCTACCCTTTTGTGAAGTACTTCCAATATACACTAGTTTTCTGACTACTAACCACCTTCTCAACCAACTTACTTACCAAATACTTGATAATGGCTTAACCGTTCTAACACATTAAACGTTCCCCAAAAACCACCACGTTATATTTCAACTAACCGCTCACGTCATAGCCTTACTTCCTCGTCACATTACCAAACCATAGTCACATAGTATATTATATCAAGCTTTCTTACCACTAAACTCACTCTCTTTCCCCAAGATGAAATCCACCTAAGCATATTTCATCATATACTCTACCTCTACTTCTCGCCATTACAACACACGAACAACCCTTACTATCCATCACTCGCCCCTTGAACACTTTACCCTTCCATTATACCCAAACCACTCGCTCAACACAAGAACAACCAAATCTAAGTCGTCGTAACATGTACCTACTAAGTACAACATATATAAATCAGTACAACAACATTCTCACATGCATATATGGAACATATATAATATCATCAACATGAAGAACAACAATGTATTTCACATTCCTCAACCTACACAATTAAGAAAATCATTAGTCCTCTCATGGAACCCAAATTCAAACAGTTAGCATACCGAAACGTGGTACTCGATCCCATAAATATGCCGAAACGTGGTAACGATCCCATAGTTATGTCAGAACATGGCAACCGATCCCATAGTTATCCTGAAACGTGGCAACCGATCCCAGTTAGTTATGTCGGAACGTGGCAATCGATTCAGTTAGTTATGCCGAAACGTGGCAACCGATCCCAGTTAGTTATGTCGGAATGTGACAACCGATCCATTCAACATACCACAATCATAAGCACAAGTATATCCTCAAAATCATATAAAATAATTCATGATTCCTGGCGTTCGTCATTCATATATCCATATTTTACAATAAGTATGATCAATAATGCAACATTCGTATACCTACATGTATCACAATGAAGCAAGAACATCATACATCACTAAATCATAGAATCACCACCCTCACAATGGATTATTCATCAATACGGCTCATGCAAACCCTAATTCGACCATACCCTGCCCTGATTCATCGTCTAAGGCTTCTTCCTGGGGTTTAATTCATAAATCATTCGGTGCGCAAAGGCCTACGCATAAATCCTACCATCGATTCACATATATTACGCAGTGAGCACATATTTAAACTACTCAATTCATAAAACATAGCCTACCTGGTCGCCAAGCAGTTGCACGGAGTTTTTGACTTCGATTCCGACTTCCCGAGCTTCGTGACGGTGAATTTGGACAAGAATCCGCAAGGTATCACCATCCTCACGCTAGAAATCTTCTTCTCCTTCCTTCCCAAGCTTAGAGCAGCTTTTCTGAGGTTTCTAGGATGTTTTACGACTTATTTAGGTATTTTAGGAAGATGGAGAAAATAGGATTTCTCGTAATTTACGTTCTGCCTCGCCTATCCCACCTCGGCGCCGCCGCCCTAGCGGCATCATTCCTGCTATAGAGGGACAATGACCCAGATTTTTTTTTGAAATTTTTGTTCTCTTAAATAATGACGGTTCGGGTTGTTACACTATTATCCTTTTTTTTAGTCTAAAGTTTTTAAAAAATTCAAACTAAAATAAAATAATACGTAAATTAATAAAAGAAAATTTTCTTATTTGTTACTTTTTTTGGAGGGTCTAAATCTTTAATTGCTACTTTTTTTAATCCTACAAAATATTGTTGTAAAATAATATGTAAAGTAATATATACAATATGATATATAAATAATAATAATCATAAATTAAAAAAAATATATTATATAAAAATAAAAATAAATGAAATTCTTGAATGAAAATTAATCAAACTTATGAGATATGTTATTTAAATAATAAGAGATATATTAATAAATATGTATATGTAAGGGATGTTTTTATCTTAAAAAAATAATTATATGCTTTTTTTAAACAACAGAAATTTTTAACTTCTTTCCAAAAACATAAAAACTGCTTTCGCTTCTATTAAAAAACAGTTTTAAAAATTTGTCAAACACTTAATTTTTTTTAAATAAGTGTTTTTTTCTATTTAAAAAAAAAGACTTCTGACCTTCCAACATTAATGCTAAACAGGCTCTAAATAGTTTTTTCCATATAATTTTTAAAATTCTAATTTATAAAATTGTATGAATAGTATTTCATCAAAATGTGTTAATTTAGTTTAAAATTTACGAAATTAACAAAATTTGATATCAGAACTCACATTGAGGATTAAAGTTAAACGTGTCAACCTTCATTGTCATACTCCAATCCCCTCATTAATTCTTTTATTTGTAGGGCATATACAATGTATTGCTTTTCACTTTACTTCAAAAGTTATGTAACCTAAATTAGAGATTTCTTCAAGTATTAAGATATACTCCCTCAATCCCAATTTATGTGACTTACTTTCCTTTTTAGTCAGTCCCAACAAGAATGACATATTTCTATATTAAGTAACAATTTAGCTATAAAATGTCTATTTTACCCTTAACGAAATGATTTACAGTCACACAAATTTCTATCATTCATTTTGGACCACACGTTTTAAAAGTCTTCCTTTCTTTCTTAAACTTTATGCCGAGTCAAACTACCTCACATAAAATGGGACGGAGGGAGTAACAAACTTTGGGTAATAAGGAGTCACTATCACTGCCTCAAAAATGATTTTTAGCTGCAATTAATTAATGGCAATAGCTCAATTGTCGCTTGTAGACAATAAAATTCGCGTCGAGAAAACAATAATCAAGAACGGAAAATTATAGCAACAATCGTATTTATTATTTCAAAGTGCGAGTGTTACAATCTCTATGATTCCTCTGAATTCGCCTTTTGAAATATGATTCAAGGGCTTTAAAGCTTGATCTTGAATCTTTGATGAATTTGAACTTTGAACTTTATCTTGATCTTGACTTTTGCTTGAATTCAAGGGCTTCGAGCTTGTTCTTGAACCTGATAGTCTTGATCTTGATCGTTCTTGAACTTAAATGCTTGAATTCTTAAACTTGTAGCTTTATAGAGAATTTTATGGCGTTTGTACCACGGATTTTCTCTAGCTTCTTGTTTAGAATTTTCTGTCCTCTATTCTGAATTATGAGGACCCCTATTTATAGTTTTAGAATAGAGGAGTTGCGATTGGAACATGATTCCCTTCGACCAATCAGATTTAAGTGACATGTCATATGGGCTTTATGGAGCGGGCTTGTCATCTTTGACACATGTCATGATCCTATTGGCTTATTTGTTTGACTTGGCATGCCACGTCATTTGCCATGTGGCACCAAAAGAATGGGCCTCTAGGATAAGATGACATTGGACTTAGCAAATTGGGCTCATCTATAGCCCAAATCAATTAATTTTTATTTTAATTAAATTCATATTTATTGGACTTGAATAACTAGCCCAATTATATTAATCCATAATATTTATTTGGACTAATATATTCATGAATTTAATATAATTCGAGTCATTTTATAAATTTATATTTAATAAATTTTAAATGATTACACCGCTAAATATGTATTTTTAATGGTAATTAGCACTCTTTGTATATGTCCCTGAAGACTTTAGCGACATTGGATCTAATGTCACTTAACTAATGCGGTAAAGACTTAAGACACTCTTTATTAATGTGTCTATTTATTGTCGCTAAAAGTTATTTTCATTATAGTGACTATTCCCTTAAATTGGGTCAAACTCAACGCATTTTGAATAATTAGATGAGTAGATTTCTAATACCGAATGGATAAACAAAAACAATAAGGAGAAAATTATAATTAAATTCATTTTTACTTCTCTCTAATTCAATTTAAGACCATCAAAGAATGAGGTACAGTGCATGATGTTGTTCTTTCTTTAATCAGATGTCTCACATTCGAGTCACTGAGTATGGAAAATTCTTGATAGGGAGTTCTTACCCTTGAATGGGGCCTTACGTGGAACGAAATCCGAATTAATTGGCCTTTAATATGGATATCAGACATCGAATGAAATTTTTTTTTAAGGTTACATGCCTATCTAACCAATTATTGATAAGAGGGTCATATTGCTAATCATCATATTTTCTTGATTAGAGAGAGGATCATAATTCTAATCTTCATCAAGAATATTATATTAATGTTTACTTTGTAGTCCGAGTGTGATGTTTTCTTGTTGTGATTAGTGCATCTCTCGTGTGTTGTCACACAAACGAGGAATCTTTATCATGACAGAATTACTTTCATGCTTCCCACTAATCAAAAAACCATATGAAACAATTATTATTCAGTGAAGATAATCCTCAATTTGTCGGTTCTTAAATTTTTCATTCATTGGATTTGGAAAAATAATAATGATTTGATTTCATTATAAACAACATACTTTTTACTAGGAAACTTTACTATTTTGTTGTCTATATCCGTGACACATAATCTTTAGGATTGAAAATTTGGAACATTTTCTGTAGTATAAATTTCTAGCAATATAATTTCTTAATTAGAATTTAGGAGAAGAATAAAATCTTGATCATATCTCGTATCTTTGAATTTGATTTTCTTTTTAAAAGTTTGTAATTATTGTAAATAAATAAATAAATAATATTAATAATAATAACTAAAAAAAAATTAGCATATAGCAATAGCATATCATAGCTAGGCTGATCCGGTCCTTAAACAATAAAAAGATTCCTTTGATTAAATTTTGTAAAACAATTCCATCAATTACAAGTCAATTAAGAATCTCCTAATTTATCAATATCATTCTTTATATATTGAATTGAATCGTAATATGTTAGATTTATTATTTATTTTTAGAATGTGAAAACTATTTTGCACATTTATTTTCTACGTATTGTTATGATAATTGACTTCCAACGAGATAATCTCGAGAAGAAGAAATGCTTACAAAATAATTGAAACTAGGGTGTCATATAGTTGAATATATGATATTTAAAATTAAACTGAATGTTAGCCGGTCAAAATGAACTTAGACTGAAATTGGACCACAGTCACTTGGGTTTAAATGAACCAAAGTGTACAAATACTCACTTTTGAGCCCATAGTTGAACATAAAAAATTAGACTTAATCCAAATATATCTGAAATTATCTCAAAATAAATACACTTATAAAGAAGTTTAAAAAAGAGCACATGTTTGGATATCAGCTCAGACGACCCAAGTCAGCCCAACTTCGATCCCAGCCCAAGATTTGAACCCACATTAAGTCAAAATAATTGTCTCCAATTGAGTAACCGAGTCCATAGTCACTCCTATTGTCATAAAAAGAAAAAGAAGAAAAAAATATTGAAAACACCCTTAAACTTGTTAGAAAATGAGATATTTCTAGATGGTTTTTGTTTAATTGTTCTTTTTTAAAATATTATGTTAAGTATGTAAAGGAAAGGTAGTCCTTGTTTTATGGAATATGTTTTGTAAGAAACTCAATAGTGGTTGGATATGTATGGTCCTCTACTAACTTTGGAAAAGCTTATGTAGATATATGTGTGTATGCCTTTTGAAAGCTGAATATGAATGAAAATAACCTCTGTTGAACCTTATCTTTTTTCTCTAAAAGTTTCAAATCCTAACAAAACTTATGTGAGTTATTAGTTTCATCTCGAAATTATTGATTGGCTTTAAATAAACCTCTTTACTTTATTAACCGAACTTAAATACACTGTAACATCTCACAATTTGAAATAACTAGAAAAGAAGTGCAAAATCTGGAAATAGTCATTTTTGGAAAGTGTAAGGAAACCTGGAAAATTTTAAGCAAGTTAAAGTGAGTTTTTGGTCAACTTCAAATGACCGTAACTCCTAGCTCAGGATGATTTAGGTGTAGTTATATATATGGTTGGAAAACTCTTGGAATGATCTTTCCAACGCCACTGAGTTTGCGCAATTTCGATATCGTATGAGTAAGTTATGCCTTTCGAAAGTTGGGCTATTGGATTAGGAAATGTCCAATCCGGATATTTGAAGGGTAGTTTGGTCTTTTCCGTACCCGATTAATTAAATCCGTTTTAGTAAATTAAGTGGGGTCAAAAACTGAGTTAGTTCAGTTTACGCTTTTGAGAAATAGAGTTGGGGCTTTCGGAGAAAGAACGCAAGAGAAAGGAGAAGAGGAAAAGCAAGATTCGCCAAGAACAATCGATTTTGGTTGTGGATTCGCCAAGAAATTGATCCTACAAGGTATGTGAGTTTCTCATAGCATTGGGTTCATTCACCCACGCGCCAAGCATGTTTAATTCAGTGAGATTCGTCGTAGAAGAGTTGGAAAAATTGATGTTCTTAACAAATATTCTTGAATTCGAATGTTGTTAGCGAATTAGAACGAATTGAGAAGTTTATGAGATCCTTACTTTGTGTTTAGGGTTGCTTTGAGTTAGTTTCTTGAGTATACATGTTGGGCATCATGATTTAAAATGTATTTGAGGAAGATAATCGAATTTAGGTGGTTTAAGGTTGAAAAACGAAAAAGACAAAAGTTGAGTAAGGTTCATGAAACAAGTCCGCGTCGCGGACTTGTTCCCCCTGTGAACAAAAATCTGCTCCGTGTCGCGAAGAGGACGCGGACTCCTCTGTCTCAAATTTAATTTCGCGACCATTTATTTAGAAACACCTCCGCGTCGCAGACTTGTTCCAAGACGGTGATTTCGTAACTTTTCTCAAGTTTAGCTATTCCAAATCATTCCTAAACATCAAGAGACCTTTCCTATCACAAATCATAATCCTTGAATCCATAATTCAATTCAAGGAAAGTTAAGAGTCAATTCAAGTAAAGTTAAGAGTCAAATCAAGTGAAGTTCATCAAAGTTTTCAAGGGTCTTTTACAAATGTTCTAACTTTGTTTTAAGACTTAAGTTTCAAGTTAAGCAAAGAGTAAGGAGTTGAGTTCACTCCTTAAAAAGCTATTAGGAAACTAAGTATTCCCAAAGAGTTTATAAATGTTTTCACATTTGAGCAAGAAAAGGGATCATCGATTCTAAGAGAGCTTTTAAGCTAAGTTTTGAGTAATTATCTCAAACCAAAGAAAGAAGTTGTTTTAAAACATATGAGCTAAGTATATTTTTGGGAGTAGTATTGAGCACCGATATGGGGATGCGAGTTCATATTAACTCAAGTCTTCATAAACCATGTAGCCATCATGGGTAGAAAAATGATCATACTTTTTAGATGATTTCTTAGTGCTTTTTAGCATAGACTAGTGGATCCACTTAGTAGTTCAGGTTCTATACTGACAGCAAGGTATAGGACGGTCTTTGGCAACGTGAGGTAAAACGTTGTACCATCACTTAGGCTCATAGTGATGGTTGTCGGTTAGAGAATCTCCCACAAAAGTTATATTACTTTCTAAATGAGTAAAGTTAAGTTTGTTATTGTTTTGTCTTTAACGAACTAAGATTGTTTTCAGCTGTTTTATAAAGCTTTTCATATATTACATGTGTTTCATTGCTTTATTTTGAGTTAAGTATTTATGAGTTGAGAAGAGTCAAGGTAAGTGTTTCTTTCAGAATCCTTTCAAGCCTATGTATTGTTTAGTATTCCAACTCGCATACTCGTACATTCAATGTACTGATGCCAGTTGGCCTGCATCGTCTTATGATGCAGACACAGGTAACCAGGATCAGCATCCAGCACCTCGTTGATCCAACTTGAGCACTCCAAGTCTGTGGTGAGCCTCCTTGCATCCTGAGGACTCTTTTATTTTCTTTCTAGTTTAGTTCATTAGGATGTTGTGGGGTTTGTCCCAACATCCCTCTCAGTTGTTTTAGAGGCTTCATAAACAGTCAGTTATTAGTTCTTTAGTCTTCTCATTTCATATTATGTTAAGACTTGGGTTGTCATTTTGGCCAAGTTGAATGTTTAATTCTTCTAACATTCTAAGCTATACTATTAAGCTATTTGAGTAAGTTCATTTGATAATTGTAATCATGCTTAGAGTCTTCCGCTGAGTTAAGTAAGCCAGGCCAAGGGTTCGCTTGGGGCCAGCAATGGTCTTCGAGTGCCAATTCCTCCCAGGGTGTAGGCTCGGGGCGTGACATACACCCCCGATCTTGCAACATGAGTGAAATACACCTCTAAATTCTTGCCAAGTACCCTTCAACACTTCTCTCGGCTTTTTATTAAGAGTCTCATGTTCCTACAAGAGTTTAAGACCACTTGCTATGTCATGTGGTAGATCGAGAGTGTAGGGAGTGTGTCTAAGTTTAGTTAGTCAAGTAGACGGGTGTTTTTAAGGTTGTCAATAATTTAGAGACAAAATCAATAATTTACGACAAGTTCAAAGCTAGTCGTTATCAATACTTCTCTCTAAAAAGAATAGTCTCAAATTGACTAAAAAAAAAATGCTAACCTCAAGATCTGGTGTCAACTAGAAATTTCTTTCAAAATCGATTTACCCATAACTTGAAGAATGCATACGTCAAAAATCAACTAAATTAAGCCACTAATGGGTCGTAATCAAAGAAATCCATTTATCCTTGGGGAAAAAATTCCAAACACCATAAAATCACTTATTTAATGATCAGATTAATAAGAAAAACATAAATTAAGGATTAAACTCTTATCCCGTGAAGCAATCTAGCAAAGCCCTTGTATTTGCAGTGGAATCAACTTAACACACATGGCCTCGCAAAAGAGGCTCTCAATGGTGTGGGCAAATCTCATTTTGACGATTGCACGCCAGATACTGCAATAACATATTATCTCCAAAAATAGCCAAGCCCTGGAATCGACTCTCATAATTCATTTGGAATCCTACACAAATAAACAAATGCGTAGATTGACAAAAAATCACATTTCAAATTTATTGGAATCATGAAATCACCTGTTCGGAGTCGTATTGACCTAAAGTTAACTGTGGTCAACCTTAAGTTTCTTAAACTTAAAAATTTTAACCAATGATCCAAAATGCTCTTGAACACCTTAGGATCCGGATCAACTATCCAACCAAGTCAAAAAGAACCTTTCAGGCCTAACCAAACTCGAGCTCGTATTAATTTAAAATATTGACTTTGATTAAACTTTTCAACACAAAAAAATACCTATCCCATCACCTTGGGATTTGTATCACCCATCCTTGTAAGTTAGAAATGACATATAGAAGTTTAAGGAAGAGGTAAAATAGGGGAAATACATCGAAAATACAAAATGATCATGAGGGCCGTTACATTAGAAATCAACATGGAAGAAACTAATATAAAACATTCCAGTGGCATGAATGAACTCTCTGCAAACTTCAAATGATAGTTTCCAGGCATAATACATAAATATGTCCTTTAACTCAGTCTCACTTCATATTTATACCCTCCAGCTTTGAGTGTATACAAGTAGATACTTAAACTTGTACAAAGTTGAACAAATAGACACATGTAGCATCATACATGACAATTTGAGTTCTACATGGTATTCCATGTGTATTATGTCACATAAGACTCATGTTTCTACTTGTTCAATTTTATACAAGTTTAAGTCTCTACTTGTGCACATCCAAAATTGAAGGGCACAAATATGGAATGAGGATAAGTTAAAAAACACATTTATGTATTATGCCTAGTTTGTACTATTATGGCAACAAAGTATAATGGGTACAAATATCTCTTAAATAAATCTCTGAGATAACCTTGTGTCAAGAGTTCGATCAACAGAAGCAAGGAGTTTTTCTTTATTTGATTTTATATTCCGAAACCACTCAACTAGATATCGAGTTTCTTCATATCGATGCAACATCTAAAGCAACATTGAGAAGTTTAGGTTTTCCCACCGAAAAAGATGTTGACTTAAGAGTGTCCTTTGGCATAAATTCATATACTAAAAACCTCTTATTTCCTTATTCAATGGAGTATGTAACCCAAGAGTGAAACTAAATGGCGATGCTGAACCTTGGAAACCACATATATTTCTGCCTGGAATTCATCCAATGTCTTGCAATTGATAATCACATATTCTCTTCTCTTCAATACAATTAGAATTTTATCTTCAGTTACACCTTTCTAACACACCTCCAAACCAAGCTCATTCTCTGGTGCAAAATTATGGGTTACTCTCCAAAGATCTTGGGTTGAAATGACAAGGTTTCCACTCCATGCATTACAAGTATATGTGTGTTTCGGATTGGAAATCTTTGGGTATGTATATTGAAAAGACCCTTACCAGATTACTGAAAGGATCAATTAGCTTATGAGCCAATTTAAAAGTTAATCAAAACATGTTTTCAACTTACGAGTAACAAACTAAAATTAATAAGTGGAGTAAAAATTCTGGGTGACTTGGCAGTTGAGCTTTAAATGATTGAAATTGATGAAACAATCAATTTTATTCAATACTCCTTGGTCCCTTTTTACTTATCAAATTTTGACTTGATACATCTATTAATAAAATAATTATTTGTAAAAGTGACTTTTACCATTTTACTCAAATTGAACCATGAGCACCTCTATCTAATCTTAAGATAGAGGAAGAAAAACTAAGGTTCATTTCTTGGGTAGAATTTTGACTTTTATATCTAAAGGCCTATGTGTAAGTAAAATAAGTTAATGATTTATGATTATTTCTTTCAGCTTTCAATAATTAGTACTTAAAATTCCTTTTTTTCACTTTTTTAAAATGGACAACTAAGTCAATTAAACATTTCTTTCTCCTATAAATAAAAACCATTGTCCATTATTTGGCAAATTTACTCTCTTCTTTGCAACACAACCAGATAACAAATGTCAAATCAAGTAATGTTTAAGCTTTTTGTGTCAATGAGGCAAACCTCATTAACTCTTCATCCCAAAAAGAGACCCTTTTCCATATGAAGGAAAAACTTGAGTTATTCCTCTCTTAGCTATCAAAATCAATTTTAGTTTATCATTGGAATCTCTGATACCTTTTGGCTCAACTACGTTTATAACGTTCCTTCAACTGCAAGTCTATCGGTCTCGGACGTATCTTGGGTAATTAGATTAACTGATGATGCCATTGAAGTGGGAATGGGGAAGTCATTTTGTCCCAATTGACACTCCTGTTCTCTTGCTGCAACACTACCGTTCCTTGGAGATGAGATTAATTCGTGCAGCAAACTCATCAATTCCAGCTTTATTTTGCTGTTTTTTACTCCTAAGCACTGAAACCTGTAGAAGATCACAATGATAGCTACACTGATGGTCGAAGTTAATGTTAAATGATAACTTGTGCAGTGACATTTTGCAGCAACAGCAGTCAAAAATAGTATGTTAAAGAACAGAATCAGCGCAACTTGTGTGAGATCTGCAATATTGAAAGCCTTATCCTCAACATATCAACACAAAAAGCTAGATTTAAGCAATGCCTATTATTCCTTTTAACTAACCAATTATAATGATTTATACGCAGATCAGTATATGATAAGTGCACAAACAGGTTATTATCATCTTGAACCTCATTACCAAGTCTAAGGTTCGAGCTTTAGTTCTCTAGGTTCAATTGATTAAGCTCGAAGATTGGCTGCTGGTCTTATTAGTAACGAATTTTGACAAAAGCCAGGTATTGTATAACTCAAAAAAGTATATATGAATAATTAATCTCTCGTGTTTTCCAACAATTAAGCAGATATTTGTCTAATGGATGGGATTCTCCTAAAAAAGAAACAAGAATATGAACAATGACAAAGTAAATAAGCCATCAATATTTTCGGTGATCAACTTTGACCATAAGCCAACTTGCTCCTAATTAATCTAATTGTCATTAAAACAACATTGCCAATTGTCATGCGCTCCTGCCTTTACTCCCCTCACCGCTCCCAAACACACACACACAGAAAGAAAGATAGATAGAGAGAATTATTAACTTGAGGTACCATCAGTTTAAACACAGAAATCATTGTATGTTGCATAAAACGTGAGAATATGCAGATTTATGATACCTTGGGCATATCCATAGAGCTGCCAAAATAACCTATTCCAAAAGACGAGGAAGAATATACAGCTGCAATCTCAACAGCTTCCAGCCTAGCCAAAATTGCCCCCAACCTATGGACAATGGATTGCCAGCCAATGTGGAAGTTCCTTTATTTTCTTTCCTTCAGATAAAAAGCATGAGAAAAGAGAAAGATAAGGGAACACTGGAACAGTCTTACCAGTCTTGGAGGATCTGCTTGAACTAGAAGGAATCCAGCACTTCGGTCAACACTGCATTGGCTGTTTTCTTGAATAGTTTGCAAAACCTTTTTACAGGCAGAAGATGGACCAGCTTGAGACCTGCAGAAAGAAACATGCAAGTACAAAATTTCAAGCGCGAAAAGCGAGATGGAATATATGTTTGTTTAAGTTCACAAATTTAACAATGAACACTAATTTTCAGTAAAATTCATGGATTTTGCAGGTAAAATTTTCTCCACGATATAGGACTTCAACAACCATATTCTCCATAGCTAATAATAAGGAGAAAAGGTAACGTGGACAAATGGGAAAGCTGGTATCTCAGAGACATGGCAAGCATACAGTGATGATGAGATACAGCATTCCCGAGCAGCAAATCCTTTCATTAGGTACTCTCCAGCACCACTGACACAGCATCCCACTATAAATGGAGCTCCAAAAGGTCCCCTTGACGATGCCCAACAACCGGAACCATACATTGCTGCTAGACCTACACGCCCACTTACCTGTTATAAGTTCAAAGATTGAAATAAGCAATCCAAAGAACTTATCAACTCAATATAAGAAAGAAGATAAGACCTCTGCTCTTGCAAATACAACAAAATTTGGAAGCAGGGAAAGTATCACAAAAATTTAGTAGGCTAAAGAAAATAATAGACAGTGAAAGCAAGAAAACTGCTCACTCCAAGTAGATTGTACGAATAGTGCAAGGAAAAGAGAAACCCAATGCTCAACCAGAAGCAAACATCTTGGACTAAACCAAAACTGTGATACAACTTCTGCTTCCTTCAATAATATATTAGTTTTTCAATATTCAGTTAAATGGTGCTTGTAAAGATGAAGTATTATATAAGCCTTTCAAGCAGTCCATTATGAGCAGAGAATCAAGTGCAGGAAAAGGATATACAGAAGAACTATGAAGAAGAAATGAGAGGAGGGTAAGAGAAAACTATCATTCAAAGGATGAACATGATAAGGCCAACTGCTCATATCAAACCAAAAGGAAGAATTCAGGCCACAAACAATTGAGCATTGTAAAGTTTCTCAATATCCAACGAAATGACAAGGCTAATTTATACACAATAATAACATCTAAACAATAGTGAGAAGTTTAATAGAAGCAGCGGAGGTATAGAAGATGGGAAAATATGTGTATATTATACTTGTTCAAACAGCAATATCTGTAATTTACACACAGTAATAACTTCTAAACAATACTAAGAAGTTTTAATAGAAGCAGCGGGGATATAGAAGATGGGAAAATATGTGTACACTATCTAGATAGAAATAAAGAAATACAAGAATCTCAGTGTTGTTAGCACTTAGCTTGCACGGCCCTACGTTCACTATCCATCACTGTCAACTCTTTTATATATTAATAAGGGTGAATTGTATCTTTCTTCCTCCATTTTTCTAGAGGATACACCAATTAGCTTGAGGGTGGGACATTGTAGATGTTGTTTGACCAAAAATTGTATTTGTTCTTTGATGAAAGTCCTTTGATAGCCAAGACCTTTAAAAATCAACACAGAAGGAGCAGAGGCTGCCTGAAAATGTTAATCAACAGACAATTATGTCTTGTTAGAATTACCAAGAAATCAATATGGATAGCTGGTTCTTTCCCAAAAGGCATGTCCATTGACAAATGCAACACCCCTTTTCAAGAATTGCAGTTGTGTTCAATAACGAACTTCAACTTATATTATGACAGAATGAGAATTTTCTACTTTTCAAGTCCAAACAACAGTGTCAGCCATATTCAGGCTCTAATTACAACTTACGATAATCTTACTGATAAAAGAACTGAGGATAATCTTAAATTCATAATCTTCATCACATAAATTTAAAGCCTGAATTCAGGACACCCACCACCACCAATTGAAGTAACTAACACCCAGATAAAACTGCACCAGTCACAATCCTTCTGATTTTGAAACCTTCAAGTGTACTAAATTCATTCACAACATGCACATGTATACATGAAAAAAATCAGAAGTTGGGCAGAGAAACACCTACTGCAAAACCCTCAAATTTATATTACAATTAGATAGAAATTTAAAAATCATTTCTAGTTTTATCACCTTCAGTGCTATCCCACTGCTAGAACTTCCACAAGCCATATGTCCTTTCGAATCGAGACAGATAACCCCAACAGTGTCTGAAATTAAGTCTTCGTCTAATGCATTGAGCAAGGAGATTTGGTCACCCACTCCATCTCCCCTCAATTGATCAGATGGTTGGCTCTCTACTTCTAAAAAAAATGCACATGTATGAGACACACATACACAGGGAAGAGGGAGAGGGTAACAAGTAATTAACAATATACTAATATTTTCTCACTATGAAAAATTACTGGAAAACCAAGATGGTCCAGCCAACTAGAAAATAGCGTTAAACAACAAAAACACTAGTGTAGTCCCACAAGTGGCGTTTGGGAAGAGCAGTGTGTACGCAGCCAGCAGCCTTACCCCTACCTTGTGAAGGTAGAGAGGTTGTTTATGCTAGACCCTCAACTCAAGTAAAACATATCAAAATCAAGCACCGAAAAAGAAAATACAAAAGTGAAGAAGATAAGATAAAAACAAAATAAGAAGAGAATAGTAGCAACAACAAATAATACGGTAAGGACACAACAAGGTGATAATAAAATTGAAGAATAAAATAGTTGAAGAGTAATAACAACAATACTGATAAGGGAACCAGACAACGTTCCACTACCCTGATCTTCGAGCTCCATATCCTCCTATATAGGGTCATCTCCTCGGTAAGCTGCAGGTGCGCCATATCCTGTCTAATCACCTCTTCCCAATACTTCTTCAGTTACCACCTTTACCTCTTCTGATACCCACCATTGTCAACCTCTCACATCTCCTCACTAGGGCATTCGCGCCTCTCCTCTTAACAAGCCCGACCCATCTCAATTTTGCCTCCCTTATCTTGTCCATCAGGGAGGTCACTACCACCTTGTACGGATATCTTCATTCCTAATCCTATCTCTCCTCGTATGCCACACATCCATCACAATATCCTCATTTCGGCTATTTCCATCTTCTAGACATGCGAGTTTTTGACTAGGCAAAACCCTGCCTCATACAACATAGATGGCTTGGCAACCACTTTATAGAACTTAACCTTTAAATCTTGGCGGCGGCACATTCTTATCACACAGAACACCGGATCCGAACCTCCATTTCATCGACCTCACTCCAACATGATGTGTAACATCATTGTCAATCTCCTCATTTCCTTAGAATATTGACCCAAAATACATAAAACTTCCTTTCTTGGAGATGACTCAAGTATCAATCCTTACTTCTACATTTGCCACGTGAGTTGCGTCACTCAACTTGCACTCTAAGGGTTTGTTTGGAATGTTGGACAATCATAGATTGTCCTTGGATAAATATTTAGTACTGTTTTATCTCTTGTTTGGTTACTATTCATGGGATAAGTTATACCAGAATTAGTTATTAGTACTCAAATAAGTTATCCTTGCCATACAGTGGATTAAGGGCTCGTTTGGTGTGAGGGATTAGAAATAATAGTGATGGGATAAGGAAATAGCGATGGGATAAAAAAAAAATTATCTTGTTTGGTTGGCAAGTCCGGGATAACTTATCCCGGGATTAATAATTAGTACCGGGATAAGTTATCCCTCCCCATGGGTGGTATAGTAATCCCGGGATAACTTATCCCGAGATAGAATAGGTAAATGACAAATATGTCCCTTTAAATCCTTTTTATATATCATTTTTTACATTTATGTATATTTACATTTTTTTAATACCATGTATAATAATATTTACTACTCCTTATTTTTATGATAATTATACATATTTTTCTATTAAAAAATTATACTATATAAATATAATTTTTATTTATGAATTTATTTGACTAATTCTTATGTTTATTTTATTTTGATTTCTCATAAATTTTCTTCTCTTTAATAAACTTAAGATGAAAGTTCTATTTTTAAGCTAAATAAGAAAAAAGTTATATTTTTAAATACACATGGTACTTATCATGGGAATACATAAACAAAAATATTTAAGTTAAAAAAAATAAAAGTTTTATTTTAAAAAATGAATAACTAAAGCTCACAAAGAAAAATTTAAAAAGTTTAAATAAAGTGAAGGGTAATTTTGTAAACAAACAACTTGTTCTTAAAATTTATCAATATATATTATTTTGAATATAACAAACCAAACACTCAATAAGAAATAATTTCAGGACAACTTATCCCATCATAACTTATCCCAACATAACTTATCCCAACATAACTTATCCCATCATAACTCATATTCAAACCAAACGACCCCTAATAGTACTAGGATTAGTTATCCCAAGATAAAACAATGAAAATGACAAAAATACTCCTGAGGTTTCTCAAACCCTTTTCTACTAAATAAGGTGGAGGATACATTTTTTTTTAAAAAAAAATTCTTAGAAACTATGCAAGACATGTTATTTTTAATACAACAAACCAAGCATCCAATAAGAAAAAATAGCAGAATAACTAAACTCAACATAACTAACCCAACATAACTAAACTCAACATAACTAACCCAACATAACTAATCTCAGCATCACTTGTCTTCAAACCAAACGACCCCTAAGTACTATGTCTTAATCTTGATCAATCTAAATGCTTTAGACTCAAGGTCTATCTCTAAACCTCCAACCTATCGTTAACTCCGCTGTGTGTCTCACCAATCAATGTTATATCAACTGCAAATAACATACAACATGGCACTTCCCCTTGGATATGTCCCGTCAGTTCATCATCACCAAGGCAAATAGAAATAAGGTAAGAGTTGATCCTTGGTGTCCATCAAAGTTACCCCTTGAGAACCCAAACACCTCTCTAGCTACTTCCCTAATGCAAGAAGCGTCCTTTCCCGCACACTATTTGCATCCCCACTACTGCCCTAAGCCCCATCGCCATCAACTTCTCCCCATCTCCTGAGCTCTGGTAGTAGTCAAGCCACCTCATTTGAACCTCGGTAAGAAAATAGTGTTTATGCGGAGCATTTTATTTTGTGCGAACCTAGTTAACTAAGAACCTATAAAATAAAGTAAAATGCATATATATAAAATTATATATATACATGTCCCTGAAGTAAAATAAGTAGCTTGCAGAAGATTAGAGTCTATCCCAATGACAAAAATGCACAATCAGAGGAAATGCATCTCCAGTCAGTTCAGTCTACTGGAGATATCAATTATGTCAAAGATAGTATAGTAGCTAACATGGTCGACAAGTAGCCTAGTGCACAAGATATAGTTTGATGATTCCATAGAGGATATCATTTAGACTCTGCAAATTGTATAGCAGGGGAATATTTCATATACTGAAAAAATACAACCTTGTATATAGCACAAAGTAATAGCTTCTAAGGACACTACTTACCAGAGGGTTAAGATTTTCTTAATGTCCTTTTCAAAAGAACAAATTAAAAAAAGATTCACCTAATGTTAACTAAATACAAAAAATGGGATACTTGAGACCTCATAATATGAATGTTAGTTCATCAGAACTCAAAATAGTACTCGTTCCATTTCAGTTTATGTGGTTCTTTGTAGTCTGTTGCAAAAAGAATGACAGTTCTAAATATGGAAACACCGTATTCTACACCTTTAATGAGAAGCTTCTATAACCACATAAATTTTGTGACATGTTAAAGCCACCAGTTTCAAAAGTTTTATAGCCACATATATGCTATAGCATATTCTAGACCAAAAATTTCAAAAGTCTTCATTTCTATCGTAAAAACTCTGTCCCATTAAAATTGTCGGATAAATTGGAACATAAGAAGTAATTTTGTCCACTTATTGGCCTTCCCCACATCATGATAAACAGTCCCATTGAGGAAATCCAAGAAAAATCTTAAACATAGGGAAAATGATAGCCTTATCAAAGTCGAAAGACCTTGGATAACAATATACTACAACTTACCAGATATTGCATTAGTCTCCTTAGCATTGGTCATCTTTATGTCAGGAGCATCATTTACAGCTTTGGCATCATCAAGCATTGCTTTGTATATTTTCCATTGGGTTCTTGCCTTCTCAGTAACAAGCGACTGTCTCCATATCACAAATAAATAGTTTACTTCAAGCCAAAATCTAGGAAGAATACTGATCAAAAGAAAAAATAATATTTAGATAAACCACCCATCTAGTTTGACTAAAATTCAAGAGATCTCCCTTTTAGCTTAAAAGGAGCTAAGCACTTCCCTCTAATTATATAGATATCTCCCCACTATTAAAGTGTCATTCCACTCTTAAATTTGGAGCACTGGCAGAAGAATGTCTATGAATATTTTAGCCTTAAAATGCATTATTATGACTCGAGAAGTCACTATTTGAAGACAACTTTCAAGCACTGATAAAAAAAATCATAGTAGGAAGTTGTTGAGATTATGATTAAGCAAATCTAACAGCTTAAACCTTTTAATGAGATGGTCACATTCTTCAACATGACAGTAGGCAAAGATCCTGGGTTCGAGTCCCACCATCACCCTTTATCAACAAGAATTTTTATGTGTTTGGCTTAAAAAAAATCAAGCCCGCACGTACAGAGGTGTGTTGAAAATATAATATAATCAAATAAACAAAAATGTGATCTCTCTAACCGTTTAAGCTTTTCGAAGAGATTATCATACACTTCAACAGAAGCAATTAAAATTAAAAATTAGGAAACTGGAATGTCATGGATAACCGGTTTAGCTCTGCAAATAGTTGAAGTGAGTGGTGGAAACTTGTGATACAGTTAGTTTTGAACTTTTTAAGAGAGACCAAAGGGTGTTACTCTAGGGTATTGTAATTTAAAGTTAAAGTCTTTTTAACTATATCTAGATGTCACAATGAAGGAAAGAAGACCTTTATTGAATTGGTTGATAAAGGTAAGATCGTAGATAATAATGAATAGTTGCTTGCCCTCACTAACAAAGGACAATAATCCCTCCCCTTGTGACCTATTTTTACTCGTTTTTGGATATATCTCGATACAAGGACAAGCACTTTTGTAGTTATCAAGGGACATTTGAGATGTCTCTTCAAGGGAATATATTACCCTTTATATAGGTGTGAGCCAGAGTTTAGAGTAGAGTAGGCTCCAAGAATCCTAACAGAAGGAACAATTATCATAAATATATTGTTGTTAAGTCCCACATCGGCTCATTAAAGATGAGAATGCTTCTTTTTATATGAACTTGGACAATCCTCACCTCATGAGCTAGTTTTGGAGTTGGATTAGGCTTAAGGTCCATTTCTTTAACATGATAGCAGACCAAACAAAGTTCTTAGATTCGAATCTAACCAACACCCATTATTAAAAACCATTTCCACGTGCTTGGCTCATCATAAAGAATCATGCTTGCATGTGAGGGACCGTGTTGAAGATATAATTAAGTAAATAAAAGGGTGCTCTCTCTAATAGCTTAAACTTTTAGATGAGATGGTCTTTTTTTTGTTTTTGAAACTGGTAACATTTTAGATAAGATGGTCATACACTACAACATATTTTATTCAATGTAACTACTACTTGTGTCTGACACCTAAGTAAAAACAAATCTACAGTTAAGACGAGTGTATTCTACCTCGTCAGCCTCTGTCATAGTTGATGGTAAAACAACACTTTTGGACTTCGCCCATGCACGGGCACCTTCTCCAACTAAAAACCTAGACCGAGGCCAGAAAAGTTTCATTAGAATATAAAGTTGGAAGAAGAAACAAGTCAAACCAAGAGACAAAGAACTGGACTTCTATTTATGAGTTGTTAGAACATGAATAGGCTTATACAATCCTATTAGAATAGGAATAGGATTACACAACCCTATTACAATAGGAATAGGTTCATACAATCCTATTTAGAATAGGAATAGGAATAGTAAATAGTATCCTACTTGGTAAATGATTTATTCTAGGATCTATAAATAGGGTCTCAATGTAATAATGTAAACAACAACAATTCAATAATATTCTTTTCCTATATTTCTCACATGGTATCAGAGCCTCTACAATCTTGGTAAACAATCAAAGAGCTTCCGCTGCCGGCGGGCGGCTATTATCCATATATGCTGCTCGTCCGGCCAACGATTATGTTAGCAAAAATTGGGTCACCGTGTATCTTTCCGGTGACTATTTTTCTCATATCTAATTTGTGTAGCACCGTGCCATCATTCCGGTGACTACTTTCTTATATCTAATTTGTGTAGCACCGTGCCATCATTCCGGTGACTACTTTCTTATATCTAATTTGTGTAGCACCGTGCCATCATAACAGTGACTACTTTTTCATAGCAACGTGCCATCATTCCGATGACTACTTTTTCATATATAATTTGTGTAGCACCGTGCCATCCTTTCAGTGACTACCTTTTTTGGCATATTTGATTTGCGTAGCACCGTGCATCTCTCCAGACTACTTTTCATATTTAATTTGTGTAGTACCGTGGATTTTTCCGAACTATTTTCTCATATCTAAGTTGCATAGCATCATGTGTCTTTTTAGTGACTCCTCAGATTTGATTTGCATAGTTCCATTCGTCTTTCCGGTGACTCGTCAAATCTGATTTGCGTAGGGTTGTGCCATCATTCCAACTCCACCCGTATAATTTTTCTTTTTCAGTAGGATCGTGCCATCATTCCGACCTTACCCATATTATTTCTCTTTTTCAATGGGGTCGTTCCATCAATTCGAACTATCCTATATAATTTCTATTTTCTAGTTGGGTCGTGACATCATTCCGCCCTACCCACATAATTTTATTTCTTAGATTGTGACCACTTTTAGCCATCAAATCTTATACTCCGGCATATGAGCATGTTCCGGCCAGTTTTTGGTGACTTTTTTAATATCAACTCATCTATTGATTCCAACATGATCCATATACTTTTTTTTTTTTTTTTTGATGAAGTAAGAAGAATGTCATTAACAAAGCATCAAGCAGATGCACAGATTACAAAAGAAAGAAATATCAGCTCCCAAAAAGGCAAAAAAAGCTATCTAAACAGCTAACAACAGAGATCTATGGAGCTGATAAATTCTAGGAAAGAATCGACACTAAGTACAGGAGAGAGATTAACCCAACCAAAAAGAGTAATCAAACATCTTGCTTTAAAGGTAAAGATGGGAGTTGGGGTGCCATCAAAACATCTTTTGTTCCTCTCCGTCCATAAGCACCACAAAATACAGGCTGGAACCAAAGACCAGATATGCTTGACGGACTTCCCAACTTTCCAAGAACTCCAACACACAAAAGCCTCTCTCAATGATCTTGGCATGATCCAAGTGAGTCCAAAAAGTGAGAAGAACATGTTCCATAGGCCTGTTGCAACTGTGCAATGAAGGAACAAGTGATTAATAGATTCTGAGTTGCACAAGCACATGTAGCATCTGTTGACTATTTGGAATTTCCTCCTCATGAGATTATTCTGAGTCAAGCAAGAGTCTTTTAGAGTAATCCAACTGAAACAAATAACTTTAGGTGGCAACTTAGTTCTCCAGATTAATTTCCATGGCCATTGATCAATTACGGTCTTCTTGGAGCTTTGTTGAAGGTAGCATGCTTTAACTGTGTAGGATCCATCCCTGCTATGTCTCCAGATAAGTTTGTCCCTGCGTTGACTTTATACTTTATACTAGATTTTGAGCACTTTGTTGCTCCAGGGAGTTTAGTAGCCTTGTATGTCGATTATGTGAGTCACTCTATGGTTTGAAACAGTCTTTGCAAGTTCGGTTTGGAAATTTCAACACTATAATTTTAGTAATTTTATCACTCTGTGTTTATCGGCATTATGCATCAAATTCAGTATTTCATGAGAAGATTAAGCACATTGAGATTGACTGGCATTATGCATCAAATCCAGTATTTAATGAGAAGACAAGCACATTGAGATTGACTGTCAATTTTGTGAAGTCGGCTGATCAACTTGCAGATATCTCACCAAGCCACTCATTGGTCCTCGTATTGATTACATATGTAACAAGCTAGGTACATGAATTGTATGCACTAGCTTGAGGGGGAGTGTTAGAACATAAATAGGTTTATACAATCCTATAAGAATAGGAATAGGATTACACAACCTATTAGAATAGGAATAGGTTCATACAATCCTATTTAGAATAGGAAGGAATAGTAAATAGTATCCTACTTGGTAAATGATTGTATTCTAGGGTCTATAAATAGGGTCTCAATGTAATAATGTAAACAACACAATTCAATAATATTCTTTTTCTATATTTCTCACATGAATAAATTTTGAAAAAGGAAGGATGCAATGAGTAGAACAAGAATTGTAAAACAACTTTTTCATCATTAATTAGTGTTTAGGTCCCTTGAAATTCAAAAAAGAAAAAAATTCAGCCAATGAAACCAAAGTAGCCAACCTTGATAAGTAACGTAGAACATCAAACAATTTTTTATCATATAGATGAACAATGAGTAATTTACAACAAAGAAGCATCAAACTGAATGACACGTCTCTCACCTATTTAATTATTTTTCAGTCCACACAAGTTTATTGGACCCGCCTCCTTTTTTAGCAAATTCCAATTTCTTTGAATTCTTAGACAATTATGTTTTGCCAATAATGTATTCATATTGCACAAATATAGTAAAAAGAATGATGATATATCAATTGAAGCAATATAGAGTTATTTACAAGACATCTAAAGAAGAGTCATCATACATTGGAGATATTCGTCCAAGCAGTGAAGAACCAGAGATCTGTTCCTTGGCCAACAAAACAGCAATCTCAATGGCATTTCTGACACCTGGTAATGGTTAACTTCACAGAAGATGTAGCAAGAGTAAACAAAATGGATGCCACAAGAACTTGAAGTATTAACTCTAAAGCAATAACAACAAACTTTAGAATACATCACCAATACACGACCTCTACTTTCTGCAATAAAGTACATGATCATTGGTTCTGAGAATACCTGGCACTGCACCTACAGCACCAAATGCTCCAGAATCACCATCCATATTACTAGCATCACACTCCACATGACCATCCTCTGTCAAATTTGAACCTCGTCCAGCATTTGTATTTGGATCATCCTGCAAGAATATAACTTCACCTACACTCCATACTAGAAGGGGATTTTAAGACTTCATGATGGGACATTTTGTGCAAAAAAATATTTTTTGAGAAGTTATAACAAACTTTAATATGATTTCGACATTTACAAGCTCATATAACAGCAGAAACAAACTTGACGCAAGTGACTCATCAAGCATCATGCACTTTTCACCCCATTGCTTGGTAATTGAACTTCTTTTTTTGATAACCATATAATTGAACACCTTCTTCAATCAACTATGACAAAGATTGCAACTAACTTATATGATATTACATTTCAATACAAGGTAAAGTTACAAGTAAATTTTGTTACTACTCTGGTACCTCTATCCCAAATATTATATCCAGCTTTTTCTAGAGCTACTCACAAATTATGTGGTTTTACCAAAAGAGGTACTTTGTAAACTATACAACTAGAAACTTGTATAGACACACTTCCTCTTCCAAAAACCAGTTTGTCCTTAATCTATTCTTTAAAGATCAAAAGTAACTAGTGTGTCCACATGCACCCCATCTAACTAAGACGGTACTCTTGTTATCCATTTCAATGACAAAGTAACTTTAAAATAGGACATTCAATTAGATACCAGCATGCTAATCTTGACACTATTGAAGTTACTTTGAACAGAGGAATAGTTTTTGTGACGGTTTTCCCAAATTTCAACATGTCCCTACATGATGCATATCTCATGGAGGCAATAAATATGCATGTCCAAATCCTAGAAGCCCACTTGCCAAGGAGGCCATCCAAACAATTCTTTACTATGAAATTGCTTGGAGAGATCAAATAATGGCATGAGTCTCTCACTTCCCAGGAAATGTAATGCTTTGCTTATTAATGCTGATGCCACCAATGATCCGCAGGGCACCAATATCCAAGACAAATTTCAAAGAAGAACTTGTAAAAGTTATTTGAGATTCATGGGTGACAAATTCGGAAAAATTGAGAGAACCCCATGAACCTTATAAATTATAAAAGCTTATTCTCCAATTTACAGACATCTCAAGATAGTTACTAACTAGGATATGACCACGGACATTACAATCAATCTCGAAACAACTTAAACCTATTTTATGTCAAGTTAGGAACTTTGCACTTGTCTTACCATCCTTTTTTTATAGAATGGTAACACTTACTTGTCTGACCATCTTTCCACCCGAATTTGTTTATCCTACAAGCAACATATTTTATCTAAATTTCTTCACCTCTTGAAATTGACCAACAGAAAACATCACTGTTGTGCATAATTCTTCCAAGATTCTACAACACAATTACGTCGTCTTGAGATGTCGATAAGTACACTGTCGAATACAGTTTCCACTATAAGGTTTTCAGGAAAAAAGTAGGAAGTAACTGAAGTACCTCCAATACTTGAATTGCTGCTGTAACAGCGTCTATGCATCCACCAGCACCCTGAAATTAAACCAGCACAACCACAATATGAAAGAAATTTTAAGTTAGTTGCTTCAGAGCATCTTCTTTTACCATGAATTAAAACATCAAAAACATATATAATTGGAATCGATACACCGATCAATTTGCATGCAGAATTAACTATTAAAGTTTCTATTTTTTTCTTTTCTCACTTCTAGATCCTGACAAGGATGAAGCTATTTATTCATATTTTGAGAGAGACCTTTCGGAGAACGGAAGCGGCAGCGAGCCACGCTCGTTTCATTGGTGAACGGAGAGCTTTCTCATTCGATGGTGAGTGATATCCAGCACCGACGTGTACGGCGACGAAGAATGTCGGAGTTGAGAGATTCCGATCAGTAACCTCAGTGGCCATTACTCTTTTATCTGCTCGCCGGTGTAGTCAAATCGTCAGGAAGGAAATTGGAAGTAAAAAGCCTTGAAAATATTATTATCAGAAGAGTCCATAATGTACAGAGGTTAGATCATTTTAGTCCCTTTTATCTTGTTTTTCTCTTCTTCTCTTATCTTTCTTTACAATTTAGAATCATATTTATTTTTATTGTATGCAAAAGATTTTAATTGCTACAAAGATATGACAATTTGTTAACCTATATCGATAATATAGATTCAAAACCCTAAAACTAATAGTAAAAATTTAAAAATAATAAACTTAATGAGAAGTGTTATCAATTAATATTACTTTTTTTTATTTTTTTAACAAAAATGTATTTTGTTAGAGTGTTTGAAGTAGAACATCAAAAATGTCACTAAAGCATTAGTCATTGTACATGTCAGACTATGAAGCCCTGCGCTATTGAGACTGATGCAAGTGGTGTAGAAATTGGTGTTGTTTTGATGTAGCAAGGGCATCCAATTTTCTATAGTAGCATGCTACTGGTTCCTAAACACCAAGCCAAGTGTGTGTATGGTAAAGAGTTGCTTGCACTGGTCTATGATGTGAACATTCTATTGTGCAAACTTATCAAAGAACATTAAAGCATTTGTTTGATCAAAATATCCATATAGAATTCCAAATCGATAGGATCTCTAAGCTTATGGCATTTGACTTCTCTATTGAGTACATTAAGAGACATGATAATATATATAGTTGTTGATTCTTTGTCTAGGAATCAAATAATTGAACTATTATGTCTTTCTTTGTTACATCGTGATGATACCTTGTTTGATTTGATTCAGTAGTCACCAGTTTTGATGTTGTCTTGCAAGCTTTAATCACCAAGCTATAGGTGTGCCCTTTTAAATCCTTTACTTGGATCAACTCTCAACTTAGGTGAAGAGCCCAGTTGGCTTTGGGTTCATACTCATAGTCTAGATATAATTCAATTGTGGCACTCCACTCTTCTAGGTGGTCACTCTGTCATGGATACCAATAGGCTACATTTAGCTTACATTTCATATAGGGCCTTCGTAGGTCTAAGGCAAGAATGTTATTCTAGTGGTTGTGGATAGATTGAGTAGATATGACCATTTCATTTACTTGCAACATTCAATACACTGTTAAAATAATAGCTCAGATTCTCTTAAATAATATGTTTAAGTTACATAGCACTCTTCCTACTATGTTTAGTAATAGGGACCCTATATTTCTAAGATCTTTCTAGAAAGAATTGTTCTGATTTTAAGGGTTCAACTGGAAAAGTTCACTACATATCACCCTCAGACTTATGACCAAACGAAGGTGTTAAACAAGAATTTGGTGACTTATCTCATGTGTTTCTAGATTATTCTTTAGAATGAAACGCCTACTTATCATTTGTCGAATGGTTGTATAATACCATTCATGTTTCCATTCAAAGTATACCTTTTGAGGTTTTGTATGGACAAAAACCTCAAATTCATCTTCCTTACTTGTTAAGGAAGCTTATACTGAGATGGTTGATAGATCTTTGGAGGGTAGAAAGTTGGCATTGCATTTCTTAAATTCCACCTGTTCAGATCTAAATAAAGGATGAGGGATATAGCAAGCAAACAAAGTTCTCATAGGAGGTTTATGGAGGGATATCAACTATATTATTTGAAATTACAACCTTGGAGATAGATTTCTGTGGACACTACTGCTTAACAAGTTACCAACTGAGTACTATGAGCCTTATTGATTGTGGAAAAAGTAGGTGAGGTTGTATACAAGTTGATACTAGCTGCAGATGTCCTAATACACCATATATTTCATGTCTCTCAATTGAGGGTTCCATATGCTATTAACCATCCTCATGTTCTGCACTTGTCTAGTCCTTACTATCTTATACCATAGTTTATTCTGGAAAGAAGAATCGTCAATAAAGGAAAGTAAGTTGTTTTTCATGTGTTGGTTAAATAGCTTAGCATTAGGAACTCCTTATTGAATTTATTCACAATTTTCCAACTTTTTAGCCTTGAGGAAAAGACGAGTCTTCAATTAGGGGGTATTGATGCACATTAAGGATCTAAATAGTTGAATAATGGATGAGATGGATCAAATTAACAAAAATAGTTGCATTATGTTAGCATTTTGTTAGCTAGTAACAGGTCACAAAGTTTTTTATCACCGTTCAAAGTTAGTTAGTGACGTGAGACCAAAAAGTATATATGTTTTAATCATTATTTACCTCCCATTTATTATTTATATTTGTCCTTTATGAGTATGGATTTTATGGATTGTGCCAAGTAGTGTATTTTATTTGTAGGAATAAATTGGTGTAAAGTTGAAGAAGTTTGGAGCTAAAACCAGTTAAAGATGGACAATTATAGAAGAAAATCAAGCAGACAGCTTAATGGAAAGATTGTAATATAATATTAATATTTATGTCACGGCCTGAGCCTACACCCTGGACGTGGCCGACACTCGAGAACCATTGTTGGTCCTCAAGCGAACCCTCATCCTGAATGACTACAAGCAGAAGACTAACTCAATCATACAAAGCTTAAAATCTGAATAAAAATAATATATTCAACTCGCCACAAAATAGGCAACTTAAGTCTTTAAAACATTTAACAAAATAAATTAACAGATTTCTGAAACTCTACTGTCTATCTATAAAGCCTCTAACTGACAAAGATGGAAGTCGAGACAAGACCCATGACATCCTAACAACTGATATAAATAAAAGTAAAAGTGGAACCTTCCGGAAGCAATGAGGCTCACCATAGCTAACTCAAACTCCATGTGGTATCAACGAAGCGTCTGTTGATGATCTTGAATACCTGTATTTGCATCATGAAATGATGCAGGCCAAATGAATCAGTACGTGGAATGTACGAGCATGTAAGGGGAATTCTAAAGCATAATCATAAGCTTGAACTTGATAAAAAGGAAACATACTTACCTCCCCTCAACTCACTCAACTAAACTCAACTCAAGAATAAGAAACATAGTTCAACTCAATGGTAAGATATTCAAATCAGTAAAATAAGGCTCAACTCAATAATAATAAGATACTCGACTCTGGGTACTCAACTCTGAATACTCAACTCTAGATACTCAACTCTATATAAAGCAACAATACACATGCAATATATGGAAAGCTTTTGAAATAGTAAAAAGCAACTCAGTGTATTGGAGAATACAATAACAACTCAATTTATATATATAATAAAGTATAATATAACTTTGTGGGAGTTTCTCTAACCGACAACCATCACTATGAGCTATGTGATGATATAACGTCTCACCTACGCTGCTAGAATTGTCTTATAACTTGCCGAGATATAGAACGCCTTAACTAAGTGGATCCACTAGTCTATGCTAAAAAACATTCAGAAATCATCTAAAAAGTATAACCATTTCTATCCACGTTTGCTACATGGTTTATGGAGACTTGAGTTATCTGAACTCGTCCCCATATCGGTGCTCAATACTACTCCCAAAAATATACTAAACTCATATGTTTAAAAACATAAATCTTTCTCTGGTTTGAGATTATTACTCAAAAACTAGCTTAAAAGCTCTCTTGGAAATCGGTGTTTCCTCTCTTGTTTAAATGTGAAAATATTTACTCTTTGGGAATACTTAGTTCCCATATAATTTTTTGAAGAAACAGAACTCAACTCTTGCTCTTATTAAACTCAATGCACAAGTCTTTAAAACAAGTTTAAAATAATTGTAAAAGACTTCTCAAAAAAGGTTCATGCTGAATTATGGACGTGAATAACTCAATTCAAGGTTTTCAATAACCGTAACTAGAACTCAATACTTGAGACTCAACAATTTAGAACTCAAGAACTTCAATCATAACACTTGCTTCTAGAATGCTTGGCTCAGAGGGTTCATGCGGAATTATGGGCATGGACTACTCAACTCAAGGACTCAAAGATACTTCTCATCTCAAGACTACTCAATTTATAGGGTTCATGCGGAAATATGGGCATGAACTACTCAACTCAAGGACTTCAAGGGTAAAATGTAATAGTTCCATGGTTAGGAATATAATCTCGAAAAGATTAGGAACTCGATATTTAAGACTTAGAACTTGAAGATACTATTTCTCGCAAAGATACTCAACTTATGGAATTCATGCGGAATTTATGGGCATAAACGACTCGACTTGAAGGTCTACATAAAACATGGAACTCATATATATGACTCTTCTCATTCTCATACCTACTTCCTCAAAACTTAACTCAAATCGATGATGGATCTCAAAGGGTTCACAATTGAACTCAAAGGCTTTCTTGAACTTTACTCTTAACTCTCTCTTGAATATGAATTATGAATTCAAGAGTTATGGTTCATGATATGAAGGATCTCGTGATGACAAGGTAGACTCATGAATACATTCTCCTCATTCTCATACTCGCTTGCTCGAGTCTTGAAACAAGTTATTAGAAATTATAGAAGACTCCTCAAAAAGACTTAAAGGGACTTTATCAAAATGTTTGAAAGAACTCACAAGACTTAACTCTTAACTCTACCTTGAATTTGAATTTATGGATTCATGTTTCTAGATGATTTCTAGATGTTTAGAAGTCATTTGAAGTAGTTAGAATCAATAGGAAGTGTTAGTACACTTTAAAAGGACTTAGATGGGCTAAACGGTGAAAAATAGGTGGGGGCAGACGACCCAAGCGCATTCCTGGCGCACCGCGCCAACCCCTAAGTTACTGGGGATCATTTCTGGTGCACTGCTGGCGCGTCGCCCCAGCGTTCCTGGTGCAACAGGGGCGCGTCGTGCCAGCATTGCCCCAGGCAAAACTGACAAACTTTTCCTCTCATTTTCTGACCTTAATTTGATTAATTTCAAAAAAAATTTCTCAATATCTCTTTAGATTCAAGTACCCAAAACATATACACAAGAATCTAACTCAAAGTAACTCTAATAATCGACATTAAACTCTCAAGAACTCCTCAATCTTAACCCAAATTCAAGAAGGAAATCAATTCAAGAACATTCAAACTTCCAATCTTTTTAGGATGAATTCATGTTGAAATAAGCATGTTTGGCACGTGGGTGAACGAACCCAACATTATGAAAATCTCACATACCTCGTAGGGATTAACCCTTGGCGAAATCTACAACCAAAATCGCAAGAATTTGACAAATCTTGAACTTTTCTTCTCCTATCTCCTCTTGAGTTCTTTCTCCAAAAAAAAAAAAACCAAGCGTGACTTGGTAATGCGTAAAATGACCCAATTCAGTTTTGACCCCAACTTAATTACCAAAAACAAATTTAATTAATCGGGTGGTGAAAAGACCATAATACCCTCCTAAAATCTAGTTTTGACTTTCCTTATCTGGATGGCCCAACTTCAACTGGGCATATATCCCTCATACAAACTCAAAAATGAGCAAATTTGGTGGCGTTGGAATGATAATTCAAAGATCTTTCCTATAGTATCTTGTAGTCCATCTAACCCATCATGTTCTAGGAGTTATGGTCGTTTGAAGTTGACCCAAAGCTCATACCTAACATAACTTGCCAAGTTTCAGATTTTGCTATTTCCAATTTAGTTCTTTTTGGAACTCAAGGTGCTACATCTAGTGACCTTAACACTTGAGAAATTTTAAATTCCTCGGTAAAATCCTACTCACAACGAAGGATGGTTTGAGTCTTAGCTAAAATAATTTTTGGGGTGTTACAATATCTCCCTCTTGGGATCATTCGTCCTCGAATGACAACTGGACTGTAACACCCCGTATTCAAAATAGACAAAAATGCAGATTTTGAGAAGTTGCAGGTGCAACTTACGGTCACCATCCACGGACCGTAGGTCAGACCACGGCCCGTGCTGGTGGTCCGTGGTTCGCCACTGCAACCCCTCCCCAGTCAGCTCAGAAAATTGGTTAAGTCTCGACTCACGGACAGACCCACGGTCCGTAGATCAGACCACGGTCCGTGGATCAAGACCTCCTTACCCAGCCTCTGACATGAGCTACGGTTGACCAGCACGGACCGTCGTTCGATCCACGGTCCGTAGGTCTGACCGTAGATCGAAGGTTAGCAGCCAGTTAGCTGAAAATTCTGATGGGTCAACTTCAGATGGTCATAACTTTTAGCAAAAAATGAATTATGTGTCACATGACCTATGGTTAGATAGATAATTGAATTATCTTTCCAACGCCACCGAGTTTGCTAAATTCCGACCTCCGAGTAAAAAGTTATGCCCGTTTTAGTGAAGACCTGTCGGGCAGACTCGACCTACGGACCCAATCGACGGACCGTCGATTGATTGACGGACCGTCAGTCAGGTCCGTAAGTCACTCCGACAGCAGCTAATTCAGGGGTCCTTTGGTCTTTTCCTATTTCGTTTAACCCCTAAGATACGTCGTTTAGACCCTAAATCATGAGGTTTTAATTAGTTTAAACCTAGAAACATAACTAGAACTTACCTAAGTCAAATTCATTAATCAAAACTTAGAAAATTAGAAGCAAGAAGGGAGAAAAAGGCCAAGAACCCTAGTTCAAGAACGCAGCAAGGTTCCATCAGTTCCAGCCCCGAAATCGAAAGATTTCTCTGTGGAATTCGTCACCAGGTATGTGGGATTTCACTAGTGGGTTCCTTTCGCCCATTAGGTCCCTAGAATTCAGTCAGATTCTTGATTCCATGATTATGAACAGACCTAGGGTTTCTAGAATTTGAACAGATCATCATGAATTAGTTATTTAAATGTTCCAAATCAGATTATCATGTTATTGCTCAGTTTATCGCATGAATTTCAGAACCCTAGCTATGTATTTCTTTAGTTCTTGAATTACACATGCTAGGTCAGATATTTCAGTAATCAGTTATACATGCCTCAGTTTATGAATGCATCATTATCAGATTAATTGTTGCATTCTCAGTTTGCATGTTCAGTTCGAGCTATCCAGTATTTACAGAAATTCAGTCATAACCAGTTAACTACTTAATTCATTGGGAGTAGCATAATACCGAGTTGGACTAGGGTTTCAGCGTACCCATATAGTCCCAGAACTACGAGCCACGTAGGTGTAAGTCCCCTCTGTGGGCAACATCAGTTTAGTGATCACGCCAGCATGCCTCTATACCTCTGGCAGGGTATATTGGGTCCTCTCGATGGGGCGTATACATCGGACTCCACATTTAGCTCATGTGGTTTTATGTCGGTTATTAGTAGCTCCCACAATTCAGTCAGACTCTATTGCATTGACCATATTTCAGTACAGTCAGTATTCAGTCTCAGCATGTTATAAATTTGGTCATTGCATCAGTTAGCTCAGTATTCAGTATTTTCAGTATCTATATCATGTTCAGATTATTTCATTGCTTTATTGCTTTGTTCAGTTATATGTTCTTTCAGCTTTACTCCATCCTGCATGCTCAGTACCCTTCAAGTACTGACGCCTCTATTTCAGCTAGTTTAGTCTTCATTCGAGGACGAATGGTCCCAAGGGGGAGATAATGTAACACCCCGTATTCAAAATAGACAAAAATGCAGATTTTGAGAAGTTGCAGGTGCAACTTACGGTCACCATCCACGGACTGTAGGTCAGACCACGGCCCGTGCTGGTGGTCCGTGGTTCGCCACTGCAACCCCTCCCCAGTCAGCTCAGAAAATTTGTTAAGTCTCGACTCACGGACAGACCCACGGTCCGTAGATCAGACCACGGTCCGTGGATCAAGACCTCCTTACCCAGCCTCTGACATGAGCTACGGTTGACCAGCACGGACCGTCGTTCGATCCACGGTCCGTAGGTCTGACCGTAGATCGAAGGTTAGCAGCCAGTTAGCTGAAAATTCTGATGGGTCAACTTCAGATGGTCATAACTTTTAGCAAAAAATGAATTATGTGTCACATGACCTATGGTTAGATAGATAATTGAATTATCTTTCCAACGCCACCGAGTTTGCTAAATTCCGACCTCCGAGTAAACAGTTATGCCCGTTTTAGTGAAGACCTGTCGGGCAGACTCGACCTACGGACCCAATCGACGGACCGTCGATTGATTGACGGACCGTCAGTCAGGTCCGTAAGTCACTCCGACAGCAGCTAATTCAGGGGTCCTTTGGTCTTTTCCTATTTCGTTTAACCCCTAAGATACGTCGTTTAGACCCTAAATCATGAGGTTTTAATTAGTTTAAACCTAGAAACATAACTAGAACTTACCTAAGTCAAATTCATTAATCAAAACTTAGAAAATTAGAAGCAAGAAGGGAGAAAAAGGCCAAGAACCCTAGTTCAAGAACGCAGCAAGGTTCCATCAGTTCCAACCCCGAAATCGAAAGATTTCTCTGTGGAATTCGTCACCAGGTATGTGGGATTTCACTAGTGGGTTCCTTTCGCCCATTAGGTCCCTAGAATTCAGTCAGATTCTTGATTCCATGATTATGAACAGACCTAGGGTTTCTAGAATTTGAACAGATCATCATGAGTTAGTTATTTAAATGTTCCAAATCAGATTATCATGTTATTGCTCAGTTTATCGCATGAATTTCAGAACCCTAGCTATGTATTTCTTTAGTTCTTGAATTACACATGCTAGGTCAGATATTTCAGTATTCAGTTATACATGCCTCAGTTTATGAATGCATCATTATTAGATTAATTGTTGCATTCTCAGTTTGCATGTTCAGTTCGAGCTATCCAGTATTTACAGAAATTCAGTCATAACTAGTTAACTACTTAATTCATTGGGAGTAGCATAATACCGAGTTGGACTAGGGTTTCAGCGTACCCATATAGTCCCAGAACTACGAGCCACGTAGGTGTAAGTCCCCTCTGTGGGCAACATCAGTTTAGTGATCATGCCAGCATGCCTCTATACCTCTGGCAGGGTATATTGGGTCCTCTCGATGGGGCGTATACATCGGACTCCACATTTAGCTCATGTGGTTTTATGTCGGTTATTAGTAGCTCCCACAGTTCAGTCAGACTCTATTGCATTGACCATATTTCAGTACAGTCAGTATTCAGTCTCAGCATGTTATAAATTTGGTCATTGCATCAGTTAGCTCAGTATTCAGTATTTTCAGTATCTATATCATGTTCAGATTATTTCATTGCTTTATTGCTTTGTTCAGTTATATGTTCTTTCAGCTTTACTCCATCCTGCATGCTCAGTACCCTTCAAGTACTGACGCATACGTGCGCTACATCTTCTCGTGATGTAGGTTCAGGTTCTCAGCATCCAGATCACGCTTAGATCGGTTCCCGATCTCCAGTTCAGCAGAATCAGTGGTGAGTCCTCATTCTCCGAGGACAATAGTCATGAGTTCTTTTCAGTATTTTAGTCCTTTAGTTTCAGTTTTGCTAGACTTAGCTGGGGCCTGTCCCAGCATTTCTAGTCAGTTTAGAGGCTTATTTCAGACATAGTTAGATTCAGCTTAGTGTTTTGAGTTTGATATTTCTTTTGTATTAAACTCTCAGATTTGATATATTCAGTTATAGTATATGGGTATTCCCCATCTTTTCAGATTTAATTATGAATTAGCTTCCGCATCAGTTTATTTTCTTTAGTATGCTCATGATCATGCCAGCAGGGTTAGCTTGGGATCACTTGTGGTCCTAGGTCCCGTGTCCGCGTCTCGGGGGTAGCTCGGGGCGTGACATGGACTATGTATGGAATGGGGTTACTCTTACTAAGGTCTGATTCTAATGGTGTGCATTTACTATATCCAAGATTAACCCCAAATCCTTAGGTTCGGGTTCTATACCTCTCTATAGGGAATCTCATCCCAAGACTATTACTCTTTACCACCACATTGGGTTCATATCAAGAACAACCTAATGGTTAACAACACCACATTCAACTTAGTACTCTAACAACTCCATAGACTCTTACTAACTAACTCCTTCGGAACCAACTAAGGGCTCTCATTTAACTATTTCTCATAGTAAAACCTCATCCTCCTCTTCATCCTTATTTATAACCTTAGATGGAATTATTACACCATCACTATCACGATAAGAACATCAACCTCCTTTTTTCTAACATCACTCCATTACTAAAAGGACCTCCGAAAGGATATCTCCCATACTCTTTGGAACTCATTACTACCTTATCTCGAACACTTGACTTGATTTCTCATCTTGTCATCTCCCCCTTAGGTCTAAAGCTGACACTTGAAAGCTATGGACTTATTCCATTATCTCTAACAGCTCTACATCTTCTTTTACTCTAACACTCGAGAAAAGCTTATCTCAAGACTATCGAACTCTCCATAAGCAGGTACTAAGACCTCTTTCTAATTACATACCCTCTCGGTACACCTCTTAATTCTCTTTTTACTCTTGTGACTTAGTCACACTTCAGTGCCTTTATCTAAAGGTTAGGGTCTCTCACTTGTACCCACTCATATTTATTGCAGCTAACATCTCAATTCTCACCTACTCTATGTCAAGTCTACAAGATCAAATCCCAAGACTGACATTATCACCCTCATGTTGCCATTTTTTCAATCATGACACTCATATCAAATTCAAGCTTAATGTTCATTACTAGACTCGAATATCAATATGATTGCTCACCTACTATGCTATACCTCATTACTTGATCAGTTCTAAAACCTTCTGAACCTCATGACCCTCTCAAACATATCATAAGCCTAGTTTAGATTTATCACTTCATGAATACTTTTGCTCTTCTATTCAACACTTACAATTGGTCATTACCTACACAATGAGACTTCATCGCAAACTCATTTCTAGCTAAAACACACTCTACCTCCTATGATGGAATCTTAACAACTCATCACTTCTTAGTCTACCCAAAAGGGAAAACTCATTAGTAACTTAATGGGTGCATGACTATAGTAACATAGCTTGTCAAAACACCATCTCCCTTTCTTAGATTACAAAACCTATGCATACTATCCTCTAACTCCGAGCTCTTTCACTACTACTGCTCATGATCTCCTAACTCAAGCTACCTTTTCGGGTGAAAATATTACCCAAGATCTAAACATACTTTCTCATAAGGATCTCAGCTGAAACAAGGCTTAGAAAAGAGAGTACAACTCACTTTTAGCTCAAACGCACGATTCATATGAAAATGAATGTATTTTCTCGAACCCAACACTTAACTCACTCATGGGCTCCTCTCAAGCCCATGTGCAGCCTCATGACTTCCTCAAGCCTCTTGCTAAGTATAACTCATCCATAAGGATCTTTGGCTTTACTATTCAACCATATTTAGTATGAGGGGTAGTTGAATGAATGTGAGAAAGGCACGAGTATGAATAGATCTCTATAGCATAGCTCTATTGCACGATTCAGAGTATGAAAGAAGGGAAATTTTTCCTAAATGTCTCTAGTCACTTATTTATAGAAATGGCGCCCTCACAACCATAAATAAGACCCTAATTGACATTACTTCATAGACACCCTAGGACACTTGAATTTTGTGCTCTAATACCAAGTTTGTCAAGACCTAAGCCTACACCCTCGATGTGGCCGACATTTGAGAACCATTGTTGGTCCCCAAGCGAACCCTCATCCTGGCTGACTACAAGTAGAAGACTAACTCAAGCATACAAAGCTTAAAATTTGAATAAAAATAATATATTCAACTCGCCACAAAATAGGCAACTTAAGTCTTTAAAACATTTAACAAAATAAATAAATAGACTTCTCAAACTTTACTGTCTATCTATAAAGCCTCTAACTGACAAAGATAGAAGTCGGGACAAGACCCACGACATCCTAACAACTGATATAAATGAAAGTAAAAGTAGAACTCTCCGGAAGCAAGGAGACTCACCATAGCTAACTCGAACTCCATGTGGTATCAACGAAGCGTCTGTTGATGATCCTGAATACTTGTATCTGCATCATGAAATGATGTAGGACAAATGACTCAGTACGTGGAATGTACGACCATGTAAGGGGAATTCTAAAGCATAATCATAAACTTGAACTTGAAAAAAAATGAAACATACTTACCTCCCCTCAACTCACTCAACTAAACTGAACTCAAAAATAAGAAACATAGTTCAACTCAATGGTAAGATATTCAACTCAGTGAAATAAGGTTCAACTCAATAATAAGATACTCGACTCTAGGTACTCAACTCTGAATACTCAACTCTAGATACTAAACTCTATATAAAGCAACAATACACATGCAATAAATGGAAAGCTTTTAAAACAGTAGAAAGCGACTCAGTGTATTGAAGAATACAATAACAACTCACTTTATATATATAATAAAATATAATATAACTTTGTGGGAGTTTCTCTAACCGACAACCATCACTATGAGCTATGTGATGATACAACGTCTCGCCCACACTGCCAGAAGTGTCCTAAAACTTATCGGGATATAGAACGTCTCAACTAAGTGGATCCATTAGTCTATGTTAAAAAGCATTAAGGAATTATCTAAAGAGTATGACAATTTCTACGAATGTTGGCTACATGGTTTATGAAAACTTGAGTTATCTGAACTCGTCCCCATATCGGTGCTCAATACTACTCCTAAAAATATACTCAGCTCATATGTTTAAAAACATAACTCTTTCTGTGGTTTGAGATTATTACTCAAAATCTTGCTTAAAAGCTCTCTTCGAAATCGGTGTTTCCTCTCTTATTTAAATGTGAAAATATTACTCTTTGGGAATACTTAGTTCCCATATAATCTTTTGAAGAAACTGAACTTAGCTTTTGCTCTTATTCAACTCAATGTTCAAGTCTCAAAAACAAGTTTAAAACAATTGTAAAAGGCTTCTCAAAAAAGGTTCATGCCAAATTCTGGACGTGATCGACCCAATTCAAGGTTTTCAATAATCGTAACTAGAACTCAATACTCGATACTCAACAGTTTAGAACTCAAGAACTTCAATCATAATACTTGCTTCAATAATGCTTGACTCAGAGGGTTCATGCAGAATTATGGGCATGGACTACTCAACTTAAGGACTCAAAGATACTTCTCATCTCAAGACTACTCCATTTATAGGATTCATGTGGAATTATGGGCATGAACTACTCAACTCAAGAAATTCATGAGTAATAGGTAATAGTTCCATGGTTAGGAATATAATCTCAAAAAGGTTAGGAACTCGATACTTAAGACCTAGAACTTGAAGATACTACTTTTCTCAAAGATACTCAACTTATAGAGTTCATGCAGAATTTATGAGCATGAACGACTCAACTTGAAGGTCTACATAACAACATGGAACTCATGTATATGACTCTTCTCATTCTCATACTTACTTCCTCAAAACTTAACTCAAATCGATGATAGATCTCAAAGGGTTCACAATTGATCTCAAAGGGCTTTCTTGAACTCTACTCTTAATATGTGAATTATGAATTCAAGAGTTATGGTTCATGATATGAAGGATATCGTGATGACAAGGTAGACTCATGAATACATTCTCCCCATTCTTATACTCACTTGCTCGAGTCTTCAAACAAGTTATTAGAAATTGTAGAAGACTACTCAAAAAGACTTAAAGGGACTTTCTCAAAATGTTTGAAAAAACTCACAAGAGTTAACTCTTAACTCTACCTTGAATTTGAATTTGTGGATTCAAGGTTAGGATTCATGTTTCTGGATGATTTCTAGATGTTTAGAAGTCATTTGGAATAGTTAGAATCATTAGGAAGTGTTAGTACACTTTAGAAGGACTTAGACAGGCTAAACGACGAAAAATGGGTAGGGCAGATGACTCAGGCGCGTTCCTGGCGCGCTGCGCCAGCCCCTAATTTACTGGGGCTCATTTTTGGCGCACTGCTGGTGCGTCACCCCAGCCTTCCTGGCACAATGGGGGCGCATCGCGCCAGCATCGCCCCAGGCAAAACTGACGAACTTTTCCTCTCATTTTCTGACCTTAATTTGATTAATTTTGATTATTTTTCTCAATATCTCTTTAGATTCAGGTACCCAAAACATATACACAAGAATCTAACTCAAAGTAACTCTGATAATCGACATTAAACTCTAAGAACTCCTCAATCTCAACCCAAATTCAAGAACGAAAGCAATTCAAGAACACCCAACAAGAACATTCAAACTTCCAATCTTTTTAGGAAGAATTCACGCTGAAATAAACATGTTTGGCACGTGGGTGAACGAACCCAACGTTATGAAAGTCTCACATACCTCGTAGGGTTTAACTCTTGGTGAAATCTACAACCAAAATCGCAAGAACTTGATGAATCTTGAACTTTTCTTCTCCTTTCTCCTTTCTCCTCTTGAGTTCTTTTTCCAAAAAAAAACCCTAGTATGATTTGGTTATGCGTAAACTGACCCAATTTAGTTTAGACCCCAACTTGATTACCAAAAATGAATTTAATTAATTGGGTAGTGAAAAGACCATAATACCCTCCTAAAATCTGGTCTTGACTTTCCTTATCTAGACGGCCTGACTTCAAATGGGAATATATCCCTCATACGAACTTGAAAATGAGCAAACTCAGTGGAGTTGGAAAGATAATTCAAAGATCTTTCCTACGGTATCTTGTATTCCACCTAACCCATCATGTTCTAGGAGTTATGGTCGTTTGAAGTTGACCCAAAGCTCATACCTAACATAACTTGCCAAGTTTCAGATTTTGCTATTTCCAATTTAGTTCTTTTTGGAACTCAAGGTGCTACATCTAGTGACCTTAACACTTAAGAAATTTTAAATTGCTCGGTAAAATCCTACTCACAACGAAGGATGATTCGAGTCCTAGATCAAAAAAATTCGGGGGTATTACAATTTATACAGGGACAAGTTGAGAACTTGAGTAAGTTTGAATTTTTGAAAGGCTAAGTTGCATAAAAGTGGTTTTTGGAGTCTTTTGGATTTTTGAGTGTCAGAATGGAATTATGTCGATCCCATTAGTTCTGGAATATGGAAATTGGTCTGTGAAATTTGTCGATTGCAGTTTCAGAGTTGTTTTGAGGATTTGAGATCCTAAGTCGGAAAATTATGAAAATTAGTCTTTGGTTTGCCTTTGGTCAACATTCAGAGTTCGGATGCTTGGATCAGAATTCTGAGAGTTCTATTGGATTTAGGATAATTTAGGCATAGGGGAGGTCTTGGTTATTTTTTAGAGACCCCGAGCTTGTTTCCTTTTTAGGCAATGTGTTAGTTTCTCAAGGTTTTCACGGATGACTGATAAATGGAACTTTGGATTCATATTTTGACGGTTCCATTAAGTTCGAAACATTGAGTATAATCGATTGCTTTTGTGGTTTGTGTTTATGGGGCTCTAAACGAATCTCGAGGGTTCTATCGATATTTTTGTGTTGGCGGATGTTTCTGGTGTTGCAATCCTTGCTCTTGCGGAGGGCCTTCGCTTTTGCAATCCCCGCTTTAGCAAAGGTCATCCCGCAAAAGCAAGATTGAACTTTTGGGAGGGGTTCGCTTAAGCGAACCAAGGCTCGCTTAAGTGGAGCCTGGTTCGCAAAAGCGGGACCCCCAATTTTGGCAAAGTTCGCTTAAGCGAACTTGTGGTCACGTAAGCGCCATTAAAGAGGGTTTTTAGACCTGAAATTTTATGTTTTAAGCCCTATTTTCCATTTTTGAGCTTGGAAAACCCTTGGATGCGATTTTTGAAGCAATTTCTTGTACTAAATCTTTTGGGTAAGCTCTTGTGATCCTAAAATTTCATTTACCTTTAATTATTTATGGATTTTAACATCAAAATATGAGATTTTGATTGGTAATGGCAAGGTTTTTCAAAAACTCAAGTTTTAAACCAAAATGGAGATTGTTAGCTGATTTTGATTCCTTTTTCGAAATGGTTTTCACCAATGAGTTAAAGCCTTGAATATCATTTTCAAGTATTAAATTTCAAATGAAAACCTTCTTTTTGAAATAGAATTTTGAGTTGATTAACCCATTTTTCAAAGAAATTGATGTGTGTATTGTTGTTTCCACAAATTTATTGTGAATACTTACTTGTATATAGATTGTGTGGCTTCGGAAGTGATTAAGGAACACTCAAATCTTGTAGTGATTAATTGATTTCATTAAGGCAAGTGATGTCTTAAACTTTGTGATCTAGTAGATTTGTCTACTTCTTTTCATTGTTTGTGTATTGGAAGTAATGAGAATGAGGTGTTCCACTTGATTAAGATTAATGAATACAAAGGGTTAAATGAAACATAATGTGTTGATAATAATGCTTGTTTATTGCCTTGTGATCACCCATATTTTCTTGATTGATGTATTACTTGAATTCATGAAAGTGGACTTGAATTGCATGATTTTTTGTTTCTTTCGCGTGGTGTGATATTTCTCGTGTGCATTGATTATTGAACACCGTGATGAGACATGTGAGGGCTATGATGCAAAGTTCATTTCCAGCAAGTGTTGTAAAGCCGAGAAGAAATGGTTCCTGCTAGTGAATTGATATAAAGCCGATGAGAAATTGTTTCAGTTAGTGATTTGACATAAAGCCGATGGGAAATGGTTCCAGCTAGTGATTTAATATAAAGCCGATCAAAAATGGTTCCAACTAGTGATTTGATATAAAGTCAATGGAAAATGATTTCAGCTAGTGATTTGACATAAAACCAATGAGAAATGGTTCTGGTGAGAGTTGATTATTGTAATTTGATCCTTATGATTGACCTACTTAATAATTGTGAGTGATGCGCATGATACTTGTGAAATATCTACTTGATACTTGAGATTGACTTATTTGCTTTGTGTTGGTTGTTGACTTGTGACTATTGAACCGTGAATATTTAAGCCTTGTGAGTCGTGTATTTTAGAATTGTTAGGTTGGGCTAATCTCTGTGTAGGTCTTATTTGAGGAGGTTCGGTTGGGATGAAAGGAGTATTCAATTTCTAGCTAGGTTACCTTGTTTTTGTTAGGTTGCTTGTTGGGTACCGTATTGTTGGTACTCACTCCTTGCTTCTACACTTATGTAGGTTCTGAGCCCAGGCCTCCTCCTTCTTCTTCTTCTTCTTCTTCTTCTTCTTCTTCTTCTTCTTCTTCTTCTTCTTCTTCTTCTTCTTTTGAGGGTTGTCAAGGATTTTGAGAGTTAGTTGTTTATCATTCCGATGGGCCTTCTTGTTCATTTACATTATGTTTTTTTTACTTGAGAAACAAAAACAATGAGACTTGTATTTATCTTTCGAATTCGATCTTTACATTAGTGGCTTGTACGTGACAACCGGGTTTTGAAGTTTTAATAGAAAGAATAAGTTTTCCGTTTTAAACTTGTTCTTGCTTTATCTTTTCGCATTTCTTTTGTTTTGTTAGGTTGAGACTGACTTGTCTTTGTGGAAATATGTAAGTTTCATCACGTCCATTTTCGGATCGTGACAAATGGTATCACAGCCAGGTTCATAGATCTCACGTGTGTACAAGACAAGTCTAAGTAATTCTTGAGGATCAGTACAAATACGTTTGTACTTATCCTTGAGAGGCTATGAAGACTGTTAGGAAACTTCCTTTGTTCACTATTTCTTATCGTGCGTAGTTACCTTCGTTTGTGTTGGGTTCCCACGTGTTGTTTTGGAAGATGAGAGGACTAGAGCTTTTGTTTCCAATAATAGAGGGAAGGCAGTCCTCGAGGCAGTTGTTAAGACCCATCTAGGGGTAGAGGTAGGACCCTAGCTATAGGTTGTGCTTGTGGTTAGAGGTCGTGCCCATATAGCGGCACCAACTAGAGCTAGAGAGGCTTTACCTAAATCACATGTTAAGGTTGTTGAGGTCCAAGTTCCTCCCAAGTTTGGAGCTCTTTTGTTTCAGGAGACTTTGTTGAGAATATTGGGTGTGCTAGAGATATTTTGTAAGGGTGGTGCTACAAGTACACCATATGGTTCTCAGACTGGATTAGAGGTGCCGACTCCGGGTATTCAAGATCTGGTGGGTCAACCACTAGTGGTTCCAGCACCTATTGTAGGTGTTCAAATTGCTCCTGAGGTTATTTTGATGGCAAATGAGCAGCAGTATTACAAAAGGTTTCAGAAGATAAAACCACCCCAGTTTCAGGGTGGTAAGAGTGAAGATGCCTATAAGTTCTTGACTTTATGCCTTGAGATGTTTGAGAAAGTGGCCAAGGTCGATGTTTGTGGCGTTCGATTTGTTGCACTTCAGCTTCGTGGACGTGCTAGAGAGTGGTGGAGGACTTTTATGAGGTCCAAACGAGTGGGATATCCCTCGGTAGAGTGGGATGTATACTCTAGTTTTATCCAAGACCGTTTCATTCCTTGGAGCGTGAGAGAGGAGAGTTGGTTGAAGTTGGAGAGCTTGACTCAAGGCAGTTTGTATGTGACCGAGTATGAGGCCCATTTCTATGAGGCCTACTATGACTATTTTTACGGATGAGGCAGCGAGGGTCCACATGTCGTATGTATTCAGAGCAGCCAGAGAGAAGGCTTCTTTCATGTCCATTATGAGCACCACCAAAGAAGTAGAGCTGATGACTTTAAACAAGTTTAGGGAGCCCAAGAGGGCCCGAACAACTGGTTAGTTTTCTGGTGCCTCATCTGGAGGCAGAGGTTCGCATAGAGGTAGTAGCTTCTTCCAGTGTTGTGGGATGGTTTATACATCTATGCTTGCAGTTGAGAGTGCGCAGTCAGCTAGAGGATTTTATGGTTTTGGGTGAGGTAGCCATGACAATTCTTCTAGTTCCATCAGCAATTATCTGTGTCGAGGTCTTCTTATACTTGTAGGGATCCAGGTCATTTTATGCATCAGTTTCCTTTACAAACTCACTCAAGACCCCCATTGTTCTAATTCAGCTGCTCTAGCTGGAGATTCAGCACATCTAGCCAGGGTCGAGGTAGATGACTGATATACCGTGAGTTTACGGTATTTCTAATACATTTCACTTACAAGTTGTGTGTGTCTAGGGCCTTTTTATATTGGTTTTTATGTGTTTTTATCATGTTTTGCAGGAAAGGTGTTCAGGTGCGGAAGTATAGAGACAAGCTGAAAGAAATGCAGAAACAGGGCATTCACGGAGGTGATCTACGGACCGTAGGTCCATTTACGGTCCGTAGGTGATAACCGTAGATCAGCAGGCATGGTATTGAGGACAAATCAGGGAAATCTGACCAAGTGTGGAACCACGGTGTCCATTGACGGTCCGTAGATTGATCTACAGACTGTACTGTTGATCCGTAGAATGATACTGCGAGGGTTCCAGTACCTGATTTTTGAAGATTCTAAGTATGGAGCTACGGAGGGGATTGACGGACCATAGATTGATCTACGGTCTGTACTGCTAGTCCGTCGTTTGCTTCAGAGAAGCTGATTTTTTGGAAGCGGAAATATTTTCTAAGTCCTAGCTAGCGGAAGGGACTTACAGACCGTAGATCCATCGACGGTCCGTAAGTCAGTCTCGTTGATTGAAGACGTGTACCTGAACAAACTTTCATTAATTTGTTTCCCTTTTAATTTAGGATTTGTTTTCTATAAATAGGACATGTCAACCTCATTTTTGGGGGTTAGACATTATTATTCTATTTTTACTTTGTGACTTTGGAGATTAAGTTGCAACCCTAGCAATTATTGATTTCCTACATTCGTTTTGAAGATTTTGGCTTTGCAATTGAAGTGAAATTCTGGGTTTATTATTCTTGTTACGTAAGTTCATGATTTATTCATCTAATATTATGAATTGTGTTCTTGCTAATATGGGTAACTAAATCCACAACTAGGATTGTGGGAACCATGAGCAATTAACAAAGTATTAATAGTAAATAAGTAATTCTTGAATAGTGTTTTGCATGCATTGATAATTCTTTCGTTTAAAAGTCTTTTTAACGAGTGCACGCGTTAGAACTCGCCTTGTTGCTACTTGCCGGATCAAGGAGGTAATCAACAAGAAAAGAATTATCAACATAGATTTAGTGTGATACTATCTAATAGGCTAGTGTCGATTGGTGCGAAGTAATAACTAAGCCAAACATCGATTATGATGTCTAATATGAGGTAAAGGTAAGGGTTAGTAAGTTATACACATGTAGCCGGATCAAGGTGTGGGGTGAAATTCTCTAGATGCCGGATCAAGGATTTAGGGATACCTAACTTATCACTTTGCATGCAACACACTAGGACAGGATTGCGATTACTAGGATTACTGCGTTATGAGCTTGTGGGGAACATGTCTACCCTAGTTAATTTTCTCATCTTGATAACAACCGAAATTGACTTTTGTTTATTGATTACTTACTGAATTCTTACAATTTGTTTCACAAATCCCCCCTTTTATTTCTTGTTTTCGGAAGTACTTTGGCTAATTGAATATAATTGTTGGTTAAAGTAAAGTCTAAACCATTTTCTCGTGGGATCGACCCCAACCTACAAGTTGGGTTTTTACTTGATAACGATCGCTTATACTTTTTTAGGGAGGTGTAATTTGAGCGTATCAAATTTTGGCGCCGCTGCCGAGGAATCTGACTTTTAGATTTATTTTTAACTACATTATTGAACGTTAGTCAAATATTTCCTAATTTTACTTTTTCCTTTTGTTTTTGTATCTCTCAGGTTCTGACTCTAGTGTATGCCAAGTACACGGAGCCAAGGCGAACCACTTACTCCGTACGATCCAGAGTTGAACAGAACTTTGCAAAGAATGAACAATCAAGGACTTCCAGTTAATCCTATCGAAGGAAATCTAGATGAAGCAGTTGAGTTACAACAGTCAAGAGTAATTGGTGGGGAAAACTGGGGTCTAGCTGAAAATCAATTGGGAGATGCAGTGAGAGTGCATGGTCCACCAGGCCCACAACAACATGACAACTATCGAGGCAACATCGATATAGCAGACTCTGATGGACCCATTGTCCTACCTCCTCTACCTCCAGGGAACACATTTGTGGTGACTAGTAGTTTGATGCAGATGCTTACAACAAGAGGCTTATTTTCAGGATCGCCATCGGAGGATCCACATGCTCACTTGGCCAAGCTAAGGGTGGTTTGCAAAAGCTGTGTAGGTAGACCAGACTTGGATATGAATGTCATTGGATTACGAGTGTTCCCTCTGTCACTGACAGGCGATGCTGCAGTATGGTTTACTGAGCTTCCGTATAACTCAATATTCACATGGGACCAACTGGCAGAGGTGTTTAAAGCAAAGTACTATCCAGTGTCTAAGAAGCTCAATCACAAAGATAGGGTCAACAATTTTGTGGCATTACCTGGAGAGTCTGTGAGTAGCTCGTGGGACAGATTCACTGCCTTCGTAAGAAGTGTCCCAAACCACTATATTGATGATGAGTCACTGAAGGAGTATTTCTATCGAGGACAAGATGATAACAACAAAGCAGTCCTTGACACTATTGCCGGAGGTTCATATGGTGATTGTACATATGCACAGATTGCTGAAAATTGGAAAGGATCTCTCGCAACAATAAAGCATGGAGCACTCGGAGGTCAGATACTGGCAGAAACACATTTGTCGTTCATAGTACAAATAACAACTCTGCAGATGATATTCGTGAAGAGATGGCCCAGATGAGGACCGAGTGGGGGTTGGTATTGAAGCATGTGAGTGGAGGACCAGAAAAGGTAAATGCTGTGAATTATTTAACTAGAACTCCACCACCAGTGGAAGAGTGTTACTATGAAAAGGATGCTTATGATGTGAATGATCAGACGGGGGGTTTCCGACCAAATGCCCAAGGATCCAACATGGAAAATTGGCGCCAAGGTCAGAACTATGGAAATTACAACCAAGAGGGTCACTATGTCCGGGATGGGACCTTCAATTGCGACAACAACTACAACAGGATCAACTATGGCAACAGAAACGATCGGGTTGGACCTTATGTTCCCCCTCAAAATCGGGAATCTGGTGCTAGGGAAACTAGAGGCAATATGGTGCGTATTGAAGATATGATGCAGAAGATGATGAGAAGGTTTGATGCAACTGATGAGAATGTGAAGGAGATAAGAAAAGACTTGTCTGGTATTGGAGAGCAGTAGATGACTCAGTTGTCTACTACAGTGAACCCACGTCAACTTGGCACTCTTCCTAGCAACACCATCCAGAATCCAAAGAATGATGGTCATTGTATGGCAGTTACTACTCCAGGGGGTAAGCAAACCATAGATCCACCTAGGCCGTCTGTGGTGGAAAGTGAGATTAGAAAAGAAGATGATGTGATAGAGGTTAGACCAGAGTCTGACAAAGCAACAGAGCAAGAAGTGGAGATATCTCAGAAAGTGGTCCCCATACCTAGACCTCCACCACCTTTTCCACAGAGGTTAGTGAAGAAGACTGAGGATGGTAAGTATCGCAGGTTTATTACTATGTTGAAGCAACTCTCTATCAATGTTCCTTTGATAGAACATTGGAGCAAATGCCTGGGTATGCGAAGTTTATGAAAGATATGGTGACAAAGAAAAGGTCTGTAAGTTTTGAAGATGATGATAGATTGCAGCATTGTAGCGCTATTGCTACAAGATCTCTTGTGCAGAAGAAGGAAGACCCTGGTGCTTTCACGATCCCATATACTATAGGGTTGTTACACTTTGCTAAGGCATTGTGTGATCTTGGTGCTAGCATCAACTTCATGCCCTTGTCTATTTACAAGAAGTTGGGTTTAGGGGACCCAAAGCCCACTGCAATGCGGTTACTAATGTCCGATCGAACTGTGAAAAGGCCCATTGGTGTACTCCATGATGTGCTAGTGAAAGTGGAGTCTTTCATTTTTTCGGCAGATTTTGTGATTCTTGACTGTGAGGTTGATTTTGAGGTTCCCATCATCCTTGGGAGACCATTTCTTGCCACAGGGCGTGCGTTGGTTGATATGGAAAATGGGACAGATGAAATTCAGACTGAATAATGAAGAAGCAACTTTCAATATTTGTAGGTCCACGAAGCAAGTGGTGAGCTCCAAAAGTATCTGCCATAACTTACAGAGTGGAGACTGGGACAGAAGTGCAAATTGAAGAGCGACTAGCTGTTGAGGCACTAGCAGCAGTTATTATGAACTTCGATAGTGATGGCATTGAAGAGTATGATGAGTTGGTAGCCGCACTCGATAGGTGTGAATACCGGCCCAAACCAAAGAAGTATGAATTAGACATGAAGAATCGCGAGTCCCCACCCATAAGACCATCTATTGTGGAGGCACCGAAATTGGAGCTTAAGGCTCTACCACCGCATTTGAGGTATGTATACTTGGGCAAAGGGAATACTTTGCGGTCATCATTGCGGCAGATTTGAATGCAGGACAAGAAGAGTGCTTGGTGACTGTGTTGAAAAGGTTCAAGCGAGCTATTGGGTGGACTATAGCGGATATCATTGGGATTCCTCCCGGTATTTGCTCTCACAAAATCCAACTCATGCCAGATCATAAGCCCAGTATCGAGCACCAGAGAAGACTAAATCCACATATGCAAGAAGTAGTCAAAAAGGAGATCATCAAGTGGCTGGATGCAGGAGTTATTTATCCCATTTCAGATAGTAGTTGGGTATGTCCTGTGCAGTGTGTGCCTAAAAAAGGTGGTATGAATGTGGTTCCAAATGAAAGAAATGAGCTTGTTCCAATAAGGCCTGTTACTGGATGGAGAGTTTGTATGGATTACCGGAAGTTGAATGCGTGGACAGAAAAGGACCACTTTCCTATGCCATTCATGGACCAAATGTTGGATAGACTTGCAAGGCAAGGGTTGGTATTGTTTTCTTGATGGGTATTCGGGCTACAATCAAATCTCTATAGCTCCAGAAGACCAAGAGAAGACCACCTTCACTTGCCCATATGGGACTTTTGCTTTCAAACGGATGTCATTTGGGTTATGCAATGCCCCAGCTACCTTCCAGCGTGTATGATGTCGATATTTTTTATATGGTGGAGGACACTATTGAAGTGTTCATGGATGATTTTTCAGTTGTAGGTGACTCTTTTGATCGGTGTCTAGATCATTTGGCCGAGGTGCTTAAACGGTGTGAAGACTGCAACCTGGTGCTTAATTGGGAGAAGTGTCACTTATGGTTAAAGAAGGTATAGTGTTGGGACATCGAATTTCAGAGAAAGGTATTGAGGTTGATAGAGCTAAAGTTGAGGTAATAGAAAAACTTCCGCCACCCATTTCAAAAAAAGGTGTTAGAAGTTTTCTTGGACATGCAGGTTTTTATAGGAGATTCATCAAAGATTTCTCAAAAATTGCACATCCTTTGTGCAAACTGCTCGAGAAGGAGAGTAAGTTCTATTTCGATGATGCTTGTCTTAGAGCATTTGGAGAGCTGAAGGAGAAGTTGGTTACAACACCTATCATTATTTCACCGGATTGGGGACAACCATTTGAGGTAATGTGAGATGCGATGGAGTGGCGCTTGGTGTAGTATTGGGTCAAAGGCGAGAGAAAATTCTTCACCCTATTTACTATGCTAGCAAAGCTCTAAATGTGGCCCAGAAGAATTATACTGTGACCGAACAAGAACTCCTTGCGGTGGTTTTTGCATTCGAAAAATTTGTTCCTACTTGCTTGGTACTAAGGTCATAGTGCATACTGACCACTCTGCATTGAGGTATTTGATGGCGAAAAAAGATGCAAAACCAAGATTGATTAGATGGGTACTGTTGCTGCAAGAGTTTGATTTTGTGGTAAAAGATAGAAAGGGAACCGAAAATCAAGTTGCCGATCACTTGTCCAGATTAGAGGAAGAGGCTATGCTAAAGCTTGGAGATAGGGCTGAAATTAATGATGCTTTTCCAGATGAACAGGTATTGGCTGCTTCTCATGATCTGATTCCTTGGTTCGCGGACTTTGCTAATTATTTGGCAAGCGATATTGTGCCCCCGATTTGTCTTTTCACCAAAAGAAAAAGTTTATGCATGATGTGAAGAAATTCTTTTGGGATGAACCTTATTTGTATCGTAGTTGTGCTGATGGGATTATTCGTCGCTGCGTGCCCGAGGTTGAGATGTTGAGTGTACTTGAAGCATGCCATTCATCGCCTGTTGGTGGGCATCATAGTGGTATTCGGACTGCACATAAGATTTTGCAGTGTGGATACTACTGGCCTACCATCCACCAAGATGCTCATGATTTCCCAAGTCTTGTGATCGTTGCCAAAGAGAAGGAGGGATTTCAAAGAGGCAAGAGCTCCCTATGAATCCTATATTGGTGATAGAGTTGTTTGATGTATGGGGCATTGATTTCATGGGTCCATTCGTGAGTTCATATGGGATGAAGTATATTCTTGTTGCGGTTGACTATGTATCGAAGTGGGTGGAAGCAGTTGCGCTCTCCAACAATGAAGGTAAAAGTGTCACCGGTTTCTTGAAAAAGAACATCTTCTCCAGATTTGGTACACCGAGGGCTATTATTAGCGATGGAGGTTCTCACTTTTGCAATAAGTTGTTCAAGGTACTACTTGAGAAATATGGTGTCCGCCACAATGTAGCCACCCCTTACCATCCACAGACTAGTGGTCAAGTTGAAGTATCCAACAGAGAGATCAAACAGATATTGGCGAAGACTGTGAATGCCAATAGAACGGATTGGTCAAAGAAGCTTGATGATGCTCTATGGGCATACCGCACTGCATACAAGACCCCCATAGGTATGTCTCCCTACCAACTTGTATATGGGAAGTCTTGTCATTTACCAGTAGAACTAGAGCATAAGGCGATGTGGGCAATGAAGAAATTAAATTTGGATTGGGGCGCCGCATCTAATCAAAGAATGGATGACTTGAATGACTTGATGAGTTTCGCCTAAAAGCTTATGAAAGTTCAGCCTTGTACAAAGAGAAGATGAAGAGGTATCATGATCAAAGAATTGAAAAGCGAGAATTTGTGGTTGGTGATCTTGTGCTTCTATTCAACTCTAGGTTGCGCTTGTTTCCAGGCAAACTCAAGTCCAAATGGACCGGACCATTTTTGCTCACAAAATTGTTCCCCCATGGGGCGGTTGAGCTGGAAAAAAAGGATGGAACAAGGTTCATAGTAAACGGGCAAAGGATCAAGATCTATTTGGGAAATGCTGAAACCGTGCAAGAAGTGATTGAGGCCTACAATCTTGATGAAGTCTGAGTAATCAAGAGGCCTGCGTCATGCCGCGACGTTAAATCAAGCGCTGCTTGGGAGGCAACCCAAGATGTACAATCTAGCCAATGATAGGATATAGATTTTTTCTCTCGTAGTTTGCGCTGTTCGATTTCTTCCATGTATCAAATTTGATAGTTGTTTTAGTTTGTACTAGTGTTGGCTAGAATTAGATTAGGGTCCGTGTCTAAAAAGTGTCCAAAAATGTAAAAAGAATAGCCGATTGGTTGCTATATGTGCAGGTACACCACTAAAATTCTGCAGAAAATAGTCTGGTGCAAAAGTCTACGGACACAATCAACGGTCCGTCAATTCATCAACGGACCGTAAATGGTGCCCGTAGATCCCAAGTAAGTTCCAAAATTTCAAGTGTACAAGTGATCTACGGTCCTGATCTACGGACCGTAGATCGACTCACGGATCATAGACGGGTCTCGTGAGTCCATACCTCAGGCTGTTTGACCCGACCCGGATCCCCCATTTAAAAACCCCCATTTGTTTTAAACCATTCCCCTTCCCTTCATTACTCCCAAAACCATTTCTAACATTCCCTAACCTCCCTAAATCACTCCATAACTCCTCCATAATATCATCCCTTCCATAATTCCCCAACTTCCCTTCCATTTCAAATACAACCCATCCCATAATCTAACAAAAAGGGTCCGGTGTTTGGTCAGTAATGAAGAGGTGACTCATTGGTCTTGCTAAGCTTAGTATCATCACGCAATCACCCCACTCCTTGTTGCTTGTAAGGTATAATGGCACCCAAGAAGATGGTCACCTACTCAAAGAGGGGCAAGTCAAATTTGTTGCCCCTAGTTTCCGGTTAGTTGATGAGGACACAGACAATGACTCTGATCCAGCATATGTGCCTCTTAACCCTAGGGCTTCTCGCGCTGCACCTCGGGGCACCAGAGGCACCCCCCGGAAGGTGCTTCCCGACGTAGTCACTGTCTCCTAGTCTGATGAGGAGCACACACTGATCGGGTCACCAACTGGGGCTGCTTCCAGTTCAGAGTGGTCTATGTCCGGGTCCGGGTCTGCCCATGCTTCAGGCTCTGAATCTGCACACTCTTCACGATCCGAGTCTTCCCATGCTACAGGGTCCAACGCCAAATCATCCACAGGGTCTGGAAAGAATGACCAAGCAGCCTCGTCTGATGAGGCAAATAGCTCAGAGTCCATACCTGCACCACGGAATGATGACCCCACTCCTATAGCAGGCGAGCTAAATAGGTGGTGTGTAGAGGGTCAATGGTAAATTTATAGGGATGCTAAGATGGTCAACGACAAACAAAAAATGGCCCGACTAATTACAGAGGAGGGCAGAGTCCTCACGGGGAGCCTGTATACTGTTCCAGACATTCACCGGCTGTTCAACCTTCACAAGTGTGACTGGATGGCTCGAGACCCAGGGACGTACAACGATGAGATTGTGCGGGAGTTCTATGCTTCTTATGCTGCCACTCTCCGCAGTTTCATTTCCAAGCGGTCAAAGCCACTAGCGCAGGATCCGCTCACTTCCACTTTGGTTCGAGGGTGCCCGGTGGACATATCACCTGTCACGATCAGACGCTTTCTCTATGGTCCTACTACAGGTCACTCTTGGTCTCTAAACACAGCTGAGTTTGACTATAGATGGGACATCGTGCGGAGTGTGCTTTCCAGAAGAATGCTGAGCAGCGAGAGGTTGTTCTACTATGGTTGGCCAGGTACATTGTTGCAGATGGCGAGCATGCGGAATGGGTTGCTGCTCCACGGTAGGGCATCCGGAAGGCCACACTAAATTTTGTGGCCAAGTTCTTCTGGCTACTGGTGCGTAACAGAGTGTCGCCTACAAAAGCTGATAATCAAGTCACTTGGGACAGAGCGGTCATGGTTGCAGCATTGGTAGCAGGAGTGGAGAACGACTTTGCCCGCATGCTGCTAGCTGAGATTCACGAGAGGGCATTCAGGACCTCCACCACTACCCCTTCCCCTATCTAATTTTTCATTTGTGCAGGGACTCAGGAGTGCCGATCTTGCATTGCGACAAGCTAGTCCACCCTACAGGGGCATTGGACATCGTCCTTATTCAAGATGAGGCTAATGTGGCAGCACCTCACAGAGAGCCTCAGGTTGAGGTACCTCCTTGGGTGTCGATCTTGCAGACACAGTGGGACAGGCACAGGGTGATGACCTTAGCATCCCCGATCACACCGACATTGTCTCGGGCTCCTCATCACAAGCAACTAGTATGGCTCCTAGCTCTTCCAGGTCCACACCACAGTTAGGAGCTACTGTTGTCCCGATGGCCAGGTACAGAAGTTAGAGGCGCAGATGGCCACACTGCTGCATCACATCCAGCCGTGGATGCAAAAGTCGATAGCCGAGTCCGAGGCTAGGATGGAGCACAGGATGGGGGGGATGATGGACCGGAAGGTCCAGGCTGTTAATAAGTGTCTTGATGCTTTGAGTTGCGAGTCCTCGAGCGATCAGCTCCGGCCATAAACCTATCTGCTTTGCAGGCTGACGTAGCCAGCCTCCGAACTGACGTTGATGTCATTCTTCTGCACCTTCAGTTGAGACTCAGGCTGCTCCTACTGCACTGGCTGATGATACAATACTAGATACTCTATTCAGTGGGACCGCCATGGAGGGGCCTACACCGACACTATCAAAGGCAAGCGGCACCGTTCTCATCGCACGGAGGAAGAGAAAGCTCACAAGAGACAGCGTCGGCAGGAGAAGGAGGCTAGAAGGGCTTCGATTGTAGACGAAGAGTTGCGCCGACAGAGGGTGCGTGAGAGAGTTACAGGGGCATCGAGCTCTGCCCCAATTGCAGAGGTTCAACCTATTTTGAGGGACGTGGTGAGTACCACTGATGGTGCGGAGAGATTGTTAGAGAGCACTACTGAGGGTGCTATGATTGCTGATGTGGCACTACTGAGGGTGCCCCCACTGTTGTTCCAGCGGGTTCCGGGAAACCGGACCCCCTTGCTTGTTGATGATTCGTCCGGCGCTTTGCGCCACAAGTTTGCTTCACCCAATCCATTTCTTTTAATGTTTATGTATGCGTTGGGGTCAACTGCATCTATTTTTGTTGGGGGTGGGGTAAATGGATTGTGAGTGATAGGGTGAAATCTGAATAACCCAACTCATGAATCCTTTCTTGGGGTTTTCTTGCCTGTGTTCTTTTTCCCCAAAGGACTGTTTAATTTTTGTTGAACCGGCATGTCTTAGGATCGTATGTGAAGAAGCATGATGAATAAAGACGCATGATGGCTTATGATAACCCCCCAGATTTTGGGATGTATGCTAGAATTGTAGGCTACGATTAGTTGAATGTGCTGGCTCTGAGTATGACATAATCATGAACCAACTTGATAGCATGACTTAAGCTGAAACTTGAACTGGGTAATCTAATAACCTGATGATGGAACTATGTGCCAAGAGTGTGTGAGAATCGTTGAGTGTTCAAACAGTTTTTGTACAAAGCTAGAACTTGCCTGGTTAGTCCTGCTAAGACAATTCAATCTAGAGGTTAGGAAGTGATCATAGGCCATTGTTCTGAAAAATCCACAAATCGCCTAAAAGAAGGATCCAACCAAAATGAATAATGCTCCCTTTGATCCCAAATAATTTGAGCCTAAAATTAAACCATTTCTTTCTAAACCCTGAACTCACTTTCCCATAATCTACTATGTTGGCCCCGGTCCCTCCTTGGACATGTTCACTTCGATTTAGGCCAAAGCCTAAGTTGAGGGTGGCTAATGTAAAAAGTAACTTCAATCTTGGCCCTGACCTGACATCGGGGTATTGTGTACCTCAACTAATGGAAAATTCATAAGTTGAGGGTGGCTATGAAAGAGGGAACTGAAAGAAAAATGGCTATGAAAAAAGTGATGTGAAAAAAAAAAAAAGATGTGACTTGTTGAAAGCTAAAAGGAAAAAAATAAAATAAAAGTAAAAAGAGCTACAAAGTCTGAAGTCACATTCGGGGTTGAAGAAAATTAAGGGAAAGCAAAGTAAAATGATAGGATGACAAAAATAGGGCAAAAAGAGGTTGAAAGCCGAGTGTAATGTCAAGGAGGGCAGAAAGCACTAAGCAATACTTAAATGTACCACACCTGACCCTGAGCCTACGTTACAAGCCAAGAAAGTCCTATAGTGATCCTAGAGTCTATTTTGGAGAGTCTAAGCAGTGAAAATAAGGGCAAGCTTATGGCATTGAGCACTAACTGTATTTGAAATTACTTCTGAGCGTGAGTGTTGAATAAATCTTTGTACCATAAATGTCATTCATTCTTAGGAAAAGGGGATTTCGTTTGAAGTAAGGGCACTAGTTACATTGTCGGAAAGTTGGTAGTTTGGTGATAGTGAGAAGGTGTATGTTGTGTGTCAGTTGGTCAATCTGTGTCATGGTGTGATCCACATGAATTGGCTTGTCGAGTCTAAGAGAACGAATGTTCACCCGAACAATGAGGAGGGTAGAGAGCCATGTGATTGCTTGGGTTTGAAAATGCTTGCTTCTATACAAGTGTCGTTTAGAGTTGTAGTGCGTCGCTTGAGGACAAAACAACGAATTTAAGTTGAGGGTGTTGATATACCGTGAGTTTACAGTATTTCTAATACATTTCACTTACAAGTTGTGTGTGTCTAAGGCCTTTTTATATTGGTTTTTATGTGTTTTTATCATGTTTTGCAGGAAAGGTGTTGAGGCGCGGAAGTATAGAGACAACTGAAAGAAATGCAGAAACAGGGCATTCACGGAGGTGATCTACGGACCGTAGGTCCATTACGGTCCGTAGGTGATGACCGTAGATCAGCAGGCATGGTATTGAGGACAAATCAGGGAAATTTGACCAAGTGTGGAACCACGATGTCCATTGACGGTCCGTAGATTGATCTACGGACCGTACTGTTAATCCGTAGAATGATACTGCGAGGGTTCCAGTACCTATTTTTTAAGATTCTAAGTAATGGAGCTACGGAGGGGATTGACGGACCGTAGATCGATCTACGGTCCGTACTGCTAGTCCATCGTTTGCTTCAGAGAAGCTGATTTTTTGGAAGCGGAAATATTTTCTAAGTCCTAGCTGACGGAAGGGACTTACGGGACCGTAGATCCATCGACGGTCCGTAAGTCCAGTCTCGTGGATTGAAGACGCGTACCTGAACAAACTTTCCTTAATTTGTTTCCCTTTTAATTTAGGATTTGTTTTCTATAAATAGGACATGAAACCTCGTTTTTTGGGGGTTAGACATTATTATTCTATTTTTACTTTTTGACTTTGGAGATTAAGTTGCAACCCTAGCAATTATTGATTTCCCTACATTCATTTAGAAGGTTTTGGCTTTATAATTGAAGTGAAATTCTGGGTTTATTATTCTCGTTACGTAAGTTCATGATTTATTCATCTAATATTATGAATTGGTGTTCTTGCTAATATGGGTAACTAAATCCACAACTAGGATTGTGGGAACCATGAGCCATTAACAAAGTATGAACAGTAAATAAGTAATTCTTGAATAGTGTTTTGCATGCATTGATAATTCTTTCGTTTAAAAGTCTTTTTAACGAGTGCACGCGTTAGAACTCGCCTTGTTGCTACTTGCCGGATCAGGAGGTAATCAACAAGAAAAGAATTATCAACATAGATTTAGTGTGATACTATCTAATAGGCTAGTGTCGATTGGTGCGAAGTAATAACTAAGCCAAACATCGATTATGATGTCTAATAATTAGATTCTTTTGTGATAGTGTTCATTGATGACATCTTGGTGTACTCCAAGACTGGAGAGGATCACAATCGACATTTGACAATTGTACTCCAGATATAGAAGGAAGAGAAGTTTTATATCAAGTCCTTAAAGTGCAAATTTTGGCTTAATTTTGTGGCATTTTTGGGACACGTGGTGTCTAAGAAGGGTATTCGAGTGGATCCAGCCAAGATTTAGGCAGTTAGCAGTTTGACCATACCGACACCAGTTACTGAGATATAGAGTTTTATCGGGCTTGCAGGCTATTATAGACGATTTGTGTAGAGCTTCTCCACTATTGCATCTTTTTTTACCATATTGACTCGACAGAGTGTGACCTTTCAGGTGTCTGATGAGTTCAAGACTTTGTTGACTTTGGCGACTTTGGCTCCTATTTTGGCTTTACCCAGGGAGGGTGTAGACTTCACTGTCTATCGCGATGCTTCTGGAGTGGGGTTAAGTAGTGTTCTGATATAGAAGAGTAAGGTGCTCTCATATGTTTCTAGACAGTTAAAGACCCATGAGAGGAACTTACCTACCCATGATTTAGAGTTGGTAGCCGTAGCGTTTGTGCTTAAGTTATAGCAACATTATCTATATGGAATTCATTATGAGGTCTTCACGCATCATCAAAGTCTTCAGCCAGAAGGATCTGAACTTGAGGTAGCGCAGATGACTTGAGCTACTAAAGGACTATGACATCACCATTTTGTATCATACAGGAAAGGCTAATGTGATGGCCGATGCTTTGAGTAGGAAGACTTCTAGCATGGGGAGTCTTGCCGCTATTAGTATAAATGAGAGACCATTGGCTAGAGATGTTTAGAGATTAGCCAACAGTCTCATCCGGTTAAATATTTCTGAGGAGACGGGTGGTTTGATTGCTTTTATTGAGGCTTTTTCTTCCTTAGTTGAGCAGATTTATGAGCGTAATTTTAATGACGAGAAACTGTGTCTCATTCGAGATAAAGTGATGAGAGGGGAGGAGGATGTCCTTGATTCTAAGGGTATCTTGAGGATTGGGGCAGGATATGTGTGCCCAAGGTGGACGAGTTAATTAGATTGATTCTTGAGGAGGTCCATTGTTCCCGATATTCCATCCATCCGAGGGCGATGAAGATATATCACGATATGAGCCAACATTATTGGTGGTTTGGAATAAAGAAGGATATTGCAGATTTTGTTTTGAGGTGCTTGACTTGCCAAAAGGTCATGTGTGAGCACCAATGGCCCGAAGGTATATCTTATAGGATGCCTATTCTTACTTTGAAGTGGGAATGGATTACTATGGACTTTGTTGTAGGACTATCTACCACTGTGGGTGGGTATGATTCTATTTGGGTTTTGGTTGATAGTGTACAAGTCACACTTCATTCCAGTTCAAGTGAAGTATATGGTGGAGAAGTTAGCCGAGCTTTATATTATTCAAATTGTGCGATTACATGGGCTCTCGGATTCCATTGTGTCTGATCGAGGTTCTTTGTTCACTTCCCATTTCTTGAGGCAAGACAACATGGTTTGGTACTTGGTTAGAATTGAGTACAACTTTTCACCCTCAAATAGATGGTCAATCCGAGTGGACGATTCAAGTGTCGGAGGATACGCACCGAGCTTGTGTGATCAATTTTGGTGCTAAATGGGATCAACAATTGCCCTTAGTATAGTTTTCCTACAACAATAGTTATTACTCCAGTATTCAGATGGCCCTATTTGAGACGTTGTATGATAGATGGTGTAGATCTCCGATCGGATGGTTTGATTCAGCTGAGATCGGATGAATTCGAACCATCTCTTAGGGCCACAATCATATTCTCTAAGGAATCAAATGTATGTTAGATTGATGGAATGACTTACCTTGAAGGAGAAAATCAATGGAAAATTGAAGAAAAGCCCCTCCCTTTCTCTATCATGACATTGACAAGTTTTGGGAGTAAATTAATGTTTTAGTCAGAAAATATCTTTTAATTTCGTGCATAACTGCCTTAGCTTTTCAGTATGAATAGTCTCTGCTAAAACGGTCATAACTATTTTACATAGATTTCTAAATAATGCAAACTTGATGGAGTTTTGAAAGGAGACTCATAAAACTTTGATCTTATAGGTCATGTGACACCTAATTCATTATAGGCTGAGAGATAAGGTCATTAAATTTGACTTAACTTAAACATAAGCCTATAAATAAATCGGTAAGGGCACTTTCATTTAAGTTTGTGATAGGGGCATTGTACAACCTTAATTCATAACTAATGCACTCACATACCAAGGAATTGATCCTAACTCTATGACGAATAAGATTTATATACCTTTTCACAAATATTTTCAGTAACGACGGATTAGGTCGTTATACTCAGAGGTGGTGCTTGACTGGAGTGCACGAGTAGCTCTAATCCACCCCTACAAACTAGTGATAAGTGATTCTTCCAGGTTCAAGCAATTACATCTGACCCTAATAAGCTAGAGAAAAGGGGTCCTACTTGTTTATCAAATAAATCAAGGGATTCCTTAGCAAACACATCCACCTATTGTGCCAAGTTTTTTTTGCTGGCTGAAGTAGCCTAGGCTAACTTGCATTTCACATTTTTTGTCACTCTTAAGGTTTTAGTAAATGTTGTATATGTGAATAAACTTGTGTTGTAGCCACCCCCATTATCTTCTTATCGGTGATACACTTAAGTATGGGCCCTGTAATTTGTTACTATTTAAAATCCTTCTTCATCTTGCTTCCAGACTCTTAAAATTTGTATAGTTGCAATGACCATGCTCTATTGCCTTGTTTGTTAAGCAGACGAATAGTTGATTTCCCTCCCTTGTTATGTGTTGAAATATATGTTGTTTTCCCTACAAACATGCCTTGATATCCTCCACTGTGTCTCTGATTATCCATGGGGTGCCCCCACTCTCCTTCTAGTACTTTACACAGTAACATAGTTTGTTTGAATGATAACCTAATTGCGTCGTGAATGCATGCAATGCTTACTTGCTTCTATTATAGTTTTAGCTTCTACCATTGTATTCATAGTACTTTCTATGCTAGCTCCTTCTACATGAATAATGTCCCTTTCTCATCCATTAAACAAAAGGCATAAGAACTTAATCCCGGATTTCCACTAGATGCTCCTTTAGTGTTGTATTTAACCCACCTTCCGTGGGATATTCCCATTTTACCTTAGTAACCTTCACGTTTGGGAAAAAGTCTTTCATATCCTTTAATATTTCTGGACAGCTCCCGAACATCTCTTATTAGGCCTACAATTTTTAACCAACATATACATGTTCCTAGTATCATTCTAAATGACTCTTGGCACAAGCTTAAATGGTTATATAAATGAGGAAAGTATGGATTAAGCTCTAAAATTTGTTCATGTGTTTTGCTTATATTTTTTCAACTGGACATATGAAATCATAAATAAAAAGGCCTGAATATTGAGTACCTAAAATGCAGTACATAATTCTAGAAAACACAGTCTATGATTTTATCCTTAAAGATAAAGCATTTCTCGATAGGGCAGTCAACCAACTGATGGTACTTTTAGTAGTTCGGCTCATCATTCCTTCCTGCTTCAGTTGGTTGTTTCATCCCTGATAATTGAAGAAGTTTTAGCTTGAAGATTTAATCAAAGATTGAAGTGATATCCGAATCAAGAAATAGGTAATCCTTCTCTTGAATTTCTTTCAAGGTCAGTTTTTGGTATGTCCTATCCTCCAAAGAATTCGCTTTTATGTTGCTTCTCACTTACCTTTGTGGTAAATTTCATAGAAGAAGCATTGACGTTCATAATTTTTTTGTTTTCATCCTTGGATAAATATTTCTCTACTTTCTTGATTTCTTGTTTGTCTTTACCTTTGCGAGGTTCGTGGATAGATGGCCCTTTACTTGCGGTTGATGTCATGCTTAACTCCAAACCTTATTTACAAGTGGACAATTCTTAAAAAGTTATAGGCTTTAGGCCTTGCAAAATAGACCTTAGTGCATACCTTGAATGCACACATTTATCCCTAAAGTGTCACTAAGTATATCTTTATAGTTAGACTTGCAGGCCTTCATCGGCTAATAAAGTAAAAAATAGATTCTTCATTTTGCTAATGTGTGTTTGTAAGTTCTGCCATTCTTATGGTACATTTTGTGTTATAGAAACAATTGATAAATTTTTGCTTCATTTGCTCCTAACTATCAATGCAATCATATTTGAGGTCTATGTACCAATCAAAAGAATCACCTTTAAGGGAATGAACAAAATGTTTAAAGAGGTATTCACCATATTTTCTAGCATTGTTGCACATTTCAATGAAGTGTGCCACTTTTGCTTTTGATTGCCCTTACCATAAAATAGCTGAAAATTTGGGGTTGACAATCGACAAACATCTTCAAGCTATCAATCTATAGTGTACGACTTTACATATATAAAAGAGGATTTTGTTCTAACCTTGTACTTATCCTTGATGATCCCCATGATGAACTCATTTATTTGACTTATTGGAGCCATCCCTTCGGAGAAAATTTGAATCTCCTTAGAATGTTCCACTTGCTTTGCTAGATGATCAATCACTTGTTGTGTTTGCGGACACTTTTCAGGTGTATGACTGGATTCTTCTTTTATCATGTCTTCCATTTTATCTATCAGTTTAACAATTCGAGCACCTTGATCTTAAACATAATTGGTTAATCATTCAATAGCTCTTGTCAAGCTCGTCAGTTGTTCCTCTACATATGAAGCATTAATCATCATCGCATGCATCACTGTTGTAGATGATGGAGAATAACATGGATATTTCCGGATATCAGATGTAGACTTTTTATGCGGGTAGATCTAGTGCTTAAGACATCACAATCAACTAGAGGGAAGGACTTCTTGGACATAGATAAACTAAGTTGGGCAAGGACCTTCTTGACCATTTAGGCGATGTCATCTCCTTATTTTGTGGTGTTTGCGAGGGACCTCATGCGTTTTGAAGATGAACCAAAGACAATAGTAGATTCAGACTGCACTTGTGAGGCTTGTTGTCCTAGCAATTTGGCTTGATTCTTTGTGTTTGATCTCATGCTTTCCTCAGTAAAATCTAGGATGTTTTCCACTATAACAGAGAATTCAGTTTCAATAGTTCTTGCGGATGCGAATTTCAACTTGACCTTCCTTGAATCCATTTTAGGGTACTTGAACTTTGGTTGTTGAAGAGAAGATATGAGAAGTGAAGATTTTTCTATTGGGTGTGCCAAATTGTAAACAACTAAATTTTATTCTTGAAAAATAATATTCAAGACAAGAAAAATAGCGATTAGTAATAATATTTTATTTCAATAATTTATGTGGGGGTTACAATCTTTATAAAATCTTATAGAAAAAATGCAATCCTTTGATTCTTCTACTCATGAGAGCTAACTCAAGAGCTCACTTTGCTCTTGAATTGATGGAATACTTGTTGGAATTTCACCACAAACGTCGAGTCGGGCTTTAATCACAATCGTGGAGGTATGACAACTTGCAGCCCTCCACTTGG